>NW_027176198.1:82500-92500 GCF_023055335.1 Clinocottus analis | reverse complement strand
GTGACCCTCTATAACTCCTATAACTCTGTCCATAGACTATTAATCCTTTTACTCACGACTACTTCTTGAAGACATTTTAGCGCTTGAGTTCACGCGAGCTCAGCAGATGTTCGAGGGTCGCGGCAGCTCCACACTCGTCACACAGGAAGCGAACGCGTGAGGCGCTCTGATCCAGCTCGTCAGGCCTTGGACCCAATGAGATCCGATGTGCTGGATCGGAGCGTCGCTCGTGGTCTGGAGGAGCGTCTGCCTTCAGGGCTCGTCCTCATGTCATTCGGTGCTACTTCCTTTGACCGGCTGCGTGACCAGCAGGTCGTAAGCTCAGGTCCCTTCAGCCCCTGAAGCGACCAGTCGATGGACCGGCGTCCTGTGTGATCAGCTCTCGGCCTTCTGAGGTCTCCAGTTCATCTTGTTGGGTTTTAGGTGCTAGGCTAACCAGGCTAACCGGTGCTCAGCTCGCTACCAGCCCCGAGGACTCGTCCTGGTTCGCCGCGACCGATCCGCAGGCTCAGTTTGTGTATTTTACAGCAACAACAACATCCTGTCTCGATCAGGTGCTGTCGAGCCGGGCCTCGCGTCCCGTCTGTGACCCGTTCGGACCCGCGTCGAGTCCTTTCAGGCTTTAAAGCGACGCTTTCCACAGCATCGCGACATGAAGCTAACGTCTCGTTAGCTTGGAGCTAAATGTTAGAACGTTCCCAACTATTCGTTCTGCATTTAAAACGTCCGTCACAGCTAATTATTAGAACATTTCATCTGAAGTGTTTTATGTTTTTCACTGCTGAACAAAAGTGGAAGTCCACGTCCGCTGAGCGGGTTGAAGACAGGAAGTGAGGCCCGGCAGGTGCTGTCCTCGTCTCGGGGCGGTTTCAGGTGCTCAACGCCTTTTTTCCTTCGACCGCTTTACGGTCTAAGCTCAACGCGTCCGGCTGCGTCGAGTCCGTCTGGGAGACTCGGAGTCACCAACAGTACCAACTTCAGCAATAAAGTTCTTAGCCATCCCGAAAAATAGAGCAGAGGTTTAGGAAAAAAAATCTGGTTGACCCTAAAACATGTTCAGGGTTTCTTCTCGGATCCAGAACAGACATCTTGAAACCTGAGCGCTCCACGCTGCTGGACCAGTGGTTCAGACCAGTGGTACCAGTGGTTCAGACGTGTGGTTCAGACCAGTGGTTCAGACCAGTGGTACCAGTGGTTCAGACCAGTGGTACCAGTGGTTCAGACCAGTTGTACCAGTGGTTCAGATCAGTGGTACCAGTGGTTCAGATCAGTGGTACCAGTGGTTCAGACCAGTGGTACCAGTGGTTCAGACCAGTGGTTCAGACCAGTTGTACCAGTGGTTCAGACCAGTGGTTCCAGTGGGTCAGACCAGTGGTACCAGTGGTTCAGACTAATGGTACCAGTGGTTCAGACCAGTGGTTCCAGTGGGTCAGACCAGTCTGGAATCTGTGGAGGAACCTTGAACAGTGACCTTTTAACCTTCAACGATCTCCGCTAATGCTAACTCTCTGAAGAACACATTCAAGCTCCAGTAATTCCTAGTTGTGTCTTTTGTAGACGACGCTTCGTCTCTTTTCTGTTTACATCACCAAACCTGCCAAAATGAAGCTCAGATTCTTTTTTTCTTCTAAATGTTTGTTGGTTATTTTTGAGTTGACAAAGTCGACACGGACGTTCGTGTTCGGTTCCTCCGCCTCGCGGTTCGGTCGCATTAGCGCTGCGTTCAACAGATACTTGTAGTGTCGTTGTACAAATACATCGACAGAATCATGTCCACATTTCAAACCCGACCGATCAGTGTTTCTATTGGCCGAACGACCCTGAAACAGGAAATCTATTCTTGAATTTGTCATTCGGGTTAAACGAGAGACGGAGCTCTTATTTTGAAGGACAGAGGCGTCATGTGACCAAACCTTCCACCTGAAGCCAGCAACGACTTTCTGCTCGACAGTTCCTCTACATCTCTGATATATAGATATATTGATCTATATCTCAACATGCTGATAGGCTCGAGAGGTGATTCACATTTTAAATTGATTGACCTTTTGCTAAGCCCCGCCCCCTTAGCGTACTCAGGCTTTACAGTAACAGAAGTCACAGTATTTTGAAACGGGTCCTTGATTTCAGACGGATATAGAATATCATCATTAGCTCATTTATAATATCAGCTGTAGCTAGCTAACCAAGTTAACAGACTGAGGCTAAAGCTAACAGGTCATGCTAACAGACCAGCGAAAGCTAACTGACTCGATGTAAATGGACATTTAGAGTTCGGGGGAGGGGTTTGGAGAACGCTCGCCTGAAGGAGACGATGTAATAGATCGCTTGAGGTTTTGTCTTCATGGGGATCCAAAACCTCTGAAGGTCACGTTGTTGTATTTTAAGCCCTTCCATCATCGAAGGAGAGCGCTGCGTCACGTCAACGCCTCTCCGCCAACACCCGCCCACTGAAAGAGCTTGTTGTGATGCATCAATGATCACCTTTTTGCTTTGGGTTTGTTCTCTGACCGAGTCTCACTCAGGAAGTCTCGTTCTGAAATATTGCTTCTCATCAACATTGAAAATATTAAAGAACACAAATCTCTCTGTTCTCCAACGCAACAAACTGACTGAGAAGTCTCGTTCTCAGAGAGAAGTCTCGAAACGAGACTTCTCTCTGAGAACGAGACTTCGTCTGAAACAGGATCAGGTGACCTAGTGGACAGGTGTTGCATCGCAGCCTTCTGGACAAACTTTATTTTTTAAAGGTCTAAAGAAACTAAACTTTGAAGGTCATCAAACGCTCCAGCAGAACGTCGTTGCTTCTGGTTTCATCGTCCGTGAGCACGATGTGTTTTCATTTGTCGACAAAACATTTCATGTAAATGCCCTTCTGTCCTCCTGGTTTTATAATGAAATAAAAACACTGTAAAGGTGAATAAACTATTTATAAACATGTTGTTTTTGAGAACTACAACTCCCAGAAGTTCAATGGTGTGTTTACTTTTCAAAGTCAGAGATCATTTTACTGTAGTAATGATAGTACTTATACTACATGTATTGTACAGATTAAACTACCAGCAGCAGGATGAACACATTTATGTAATCATACATATACATTTCGCTAGATAATACTTTTACCTGTAACATAGTATTTCTACACTGCGAATAGTACTTTTACTGAAGTAGAACACAAGCACATCAGTACATCACAGTACCTTCAGACTTCATAGTAATATAATGTGCAGACAGAAGCTAGCAGTGACTTGGCAGAAATGATAATTGCTTCCCCCACAATGCATTGCAGCAGCACTTCTCCAAACGACTGGAGAACAGGCGAGGAAAAATTAGGTCACACACAGACACACACAATCTCTCTCTCACACACACAGACACACACTCTTGTGGGCACCAAACCATAACTAATTCTGTCTTATCTGCTACTATAAAAAGATCAAAGAAAGTTAAGCAGAGAAACTCAAAGATTCAATTTATTCATCAAATACAACCTCAGTATTCACAGTATACATACATTCACAGTATATATATATATATATATATATATATATATATATATATATATATATATATATATATATATATATATATATGTGTGTGTGTGTGTGTGTGTGTGTGTGTGTGTGTGTGTATGTATGTATATATATATGTATATATATATATATATATATATATATATATATATATATATATATATATATATATATATATATATATATATATATATATATATATATATTGTAGCGTGATCGATCTCTCAACAACAATATTCACAGTATATATATATATATTCCATTTTCCATATATCCAGTGTTGGTTCTGGTTCGCTTCCGTGTGCACCGGGATAGTTTTTTGTTGGCCCGTTTCTCCTCTGCTGTTTCGTAACGCAGGAGGCGTGTCTGACTGTTGCCACTCCGTGTCCGCAGACGAGCCGGACTGGACCCGTCAGAACCCGGTCCCGAGGCTCGTTGGAAGGTTATTCCGGCTGCGGTTCCGGACTCAGACATGTCCCGGGTTCTGATAGTCGGGGCGGGCCTGACAGGCAGCCTCTGCGCATGTCTGCTCAGGAGAGAGATGCAGAGCAAAGTTCAGATAGTGGTGTGGGACAAAGCCCGGGGGTCCGGTGAGTCAGAACCTCATTCAGAACTCGTCCTGTTGGATGGTTTCGAACCCACGGCCGCACAGGGTCACCCTGGACCGCGTGACTGGGGACGGGTTCTGAATCGGCACGCTCCCTTTGTCCATTCGGTTTACAAACGACCCTCATAGTTCAACATAATCTCATGTGAACCTTAACTATAACCCGACTGAGTCTATTTCAACACGCCAGTTACTGCTAATACTTTTACACTAAAACTGTGATATTTATCATGGAGTCTGGTGACAAAAGTCACAAGAAACTCTTTATGAGCCGGACCTGTCTGTCTCTCTGCCTGTCTGTCTCTCAGGAGGCAGGATGTCCACCAGTCGTTCTCCAGACTCTTCTTCACAGTCAGCTGATCTTGGAGCTCAGTACATCACGGCCACGCCCACTTTCTTCAAGTCTCACTTCAGGTACTTCATGCTAAATTTATATATATATATATATATATATATATATATATATATATATATATATATATATATATATATATATATATATACATATGTGTATATATATGTGTTTGTATATAAATATGTGTTTGTATATAAATATGTAAATATGTGTGTATATATATACATATATACATATATATATACATATATATATAGATATATATACACACACACACACACACACACATACACCAGGGTGCAGGTCTCGAGGTGCAGGTCTTGCTGTTTGGTTGCAGGTTCTACTCCGAGCTGGTCTCTGCTGGTGTCCTGCAGCCTCTGGACTCTCTGGTTGAAGGACTGAAGCACAGAGACGGAGAGCAGCACTACGTGACGCCTCGCGGCATGAGCAGCCTGGTGAAGCACTTCCTGTCCCAGTCAGGTACCCAGAACCTGTCTGTCTGACTGTCTGTCTGTCTGTCTGTCTCTCTGTCTCTCTGTCTTTCTCTCTCTGTCTGTCTCTCTCTCTCTCTCTCTCTGACTGTCTCTCTCCGTCTGTCAGGAGCCGATTTGTTCTTTGAGCGTCATGTGACCGGTGTGATCCGCCGTGGTGCATCATGGGAGGTCCAGAGGAAGGCGGGAAGCAGCGAGATGTTCGACGCCGTCGTCCTGACGATGCCGGCTCCTCAGATCCTGCAGCTGCAGGGAGACCTGGGACCCAGTGAGCTACCATTAGCTTAGCATAGCAGCTGATAATGACACGTGTCATGAGGTCAGCGGTCAAAGTGTCTGCTAACAGTAAAGCAAGTGCAGTACTAATACATCCTGAGTACATCCGGAGTACACAGAGTACATCCGGCGTACACGTCGTGGTGTAGTGATGAAACACACGAGAGCAGCAGCTGATCTCCCTGATTATTGATCATGAATTATTAAAAGAGAGAGTGTGTGTGTGTGTGTGTGTGTGTGTGTGTGTGTGTGTGTGTGTGTGTGTGTGTGTGTGTGTGTGTGTGTGTGTGTGTGCGCCGCTTATCCGGGGTCGGGTCGCGGTGGCAGCACACCCAGCAGACCAACCCAGGCTTCCCTCTCACCCACAACATTTTCCAGCTCATTCTGGGGGACCCCGAGGGCGGATTTCATCCACCCCCGGCGCCTTGCCACCAAGGAGCTCTTTAACTACCTTAGTGACCTCTGCCAGGGATATGGGTGCACCCACCCCAAGGTCTTTCCCTTTCTGATCCGCCGGATGGTTTGCCAGAACCTCTTTGAGGCCAACCGAAAGTCCTTCTCTATGGCCTCCCCGAACTCTTCCCATGCCCGAGTTTTAGCATCCGCTACCGCCGCAGCTGCAGCCCTCTAGGCCTGCCGGTACCCGTCAGCTGTTTCAGGAGACCCCTGGGCCAACCAGGCCCGAAAGGCCTCCTTCTTCAGCTTAACGGCTTCCCTCACCCCCGGTGTCCACCACCGGTTCTTGGTTACCGCTGCAACAGGCACCGACGACCTTCCGACCACAACTCCTGGCGCCAGCTTCCACAATAGTGGCTTTGAACAAGGTCCACTCGGATTCCAAGTCCCCAACCTCCCTCAGGATGCGTGAAAAGTTCTTCCGGAGGTGGGAGTTGAAGACCTTCTGGACAGGATCCTCAGCCAGACGTTCTCAGTTCACCCTCACAACACGTTTGGGCTTGCCAGGTCTTTCCTGCCGTCTCCCTCGCCATCTGATCCAACTCACCACCAGGTGGTGATCAGTTGACAGCTCTGCTCCTCTCTTCATCCGAGTGTCCAAGACATACGGCAGCAGATCAGATGATACAATTACAAAGTCGATCATTGATCTCCGGCCTAAGGTGTTCTGGTACCAAGTACACTTATGAACCACCTTATGCTCGAACATGGTGTTTGTGATGGCCAAACCGTGGCTAGCACAGAAGTCCAACAACAGAACACCGTTTGGGTTCAGATCGGGCAAGCCCTTCCTCCCAATCACCCCCGCCAAGTTTCACTGTCATTACCCACGTGACCCTTGAAGTCTCCCAGGAGAACTATAGAGTCGGCAGGAGGCGCCCTCTCCAGGACCCCTCCAACCGACTCCAAGAAGGCCGGATACTCCGAGCTGCTGTTCGGTGCACAAACAACAGTCAGAGCCTTACTCCCCGCAACCCGAAGGCGCAGGGAGGCGACCCTCTCGTTCACTGGAAAGAACTCCAACATAGCGGCGCTCAGCCGGGGACTCGTGAGTATCCCCACACCCGCCCGGCGCCTCTCACCCTGGGCAACTCCAGAAAAGGACAAAGTCCAACCCTTCTCCAGGAGCTTGGTTCCAGAGCCCTTGCTGTGCGTGGAGGTGAGCCCAACTATATCTAGCTGGTACCGTTCCACCTCCTGCACCAGCTCCGGCTCTTTCCCCCTAGCGAGGTGACGTTCCACGTCCCTAGAGCTAGTCCATGCTGCCGGCGATCGGCTCGCCCAGGTCTTCTGCCTGGCCTGCCGCCCGGTCTGCACTGCACCCGACCCCAATGATCCTCTCCACGGGTGGTGAGTCCACGGAGTGGGTGTGTGTGTGTGTGTGCTGGTAAATACAACGTGGACCATCTAAGTTTATGATTGAACAGAGAGCTTATAAAGTACCGACCTGTCTGTCTCTCGCTCCTCTCTCTCTCCCTCCTGTCTGTCTCTCAGACCTGTCTGTCTCTCAGCAGCAGCGTCTGCAGGACGTTGTGTTCTCGTCCCGCTTCGCTGTGGCTCTCTTCTTCTCTCCAGACGCTGAGCTGTCGTTCCTCTGGACGGCTCGATACATCAAAGACCAGAACCTCGTGTTCCTGAAGCACAACGCAGGTCCGGTCTGTCTGCCTTTCTGTCTGTGTGTCTGCCTGCCTGCCTTCTTGTCTGTCTGTCTGTCTGTCTGTCTGTCTGTATGCCTGCCTGCCTGTCTGACACCTGTGTGATGACATCACCAGGTGTCCCGGGTCGTGGCCCCTCCCTCGTGGTCCACAGCAGCGTGGCGTTTGGCCTGCAGCACCTGGAGGACGACGTGGAGGCCGTGCAGCCAATCATCTTACAGGAGCTCAGCCGGCTGCTTCCCGGTCTGCCTCGGCCAATCGGCATCAAGTGTCACAAGTGGCGGTACTCCCAGGTGCTGACCCCGGCGCCGGGCCTCCCGGCTCACATGACCGTCCTCGCCCAGCCGCCGCTCGTCTGCGCCGGTGACTCCTTTACGCGCTCCAACTTTGACGGCTGCGTGGCGTCGGCTCTGAGCGCGCTCAGTGCGCTGCGGGCCGGACTGACCACCGAGCCGTGAAGGGGTTAACGAGCCGTGATGGGGTTAACGAGCCGATGCCGCTCCACTGGTTCTGTTCAAGACTTTGTCTTCATGCCAACTCATGGATTTAAAATGTAATAAAAGAATTTGTGAGTCTTTAAACTTCAACCTGGTTCCACTGCTTCTCCCTTCTGGCTAGCTCCTCCTATTGTGGTAGCTCCTCCCATCAGGGTAGCTCCTCCTATTGTGGTAGCTCCTCCTATTGTGGTAGCTCCTCCCATCAGGGTAGCTCCTCCTATTGTGGTAGCTCCTCCTATTGTGGTAACTCCTCCCATCAGGGTAGCTCCTCCTATTGTGGTAGCTCCTCCTATTGTGGTAGCTCCTCCTATTGTGGTAACTCCTCCCATCAGGGTAGCTCCTCCTATTGTGGTAGCTCCTCCTATTGTGGTAACTCCTCCCATCAGGGTAGCTCCTCCTATTGTGGTAACTCCTCCCATCAGGGTAGCTCCTCCTATTGTGGTAGCTCCTCATATTGTGGTAACTCCTCCCATCAGGGTAGCTCCTCCTATTGTGGTAGCTCCTCCTATTGTGGTAACTCCTCCCATCAGGATAGCTCCTCCTATTGTGGTAGCTCCTCCTATTGTGGTAGCTCCTCCTATTGTGGTAGCTCCTCTTATCACAGATACATGCATGTGACACATTTTTTAATTGAATTACGTACTAACTTTGACACAGGTATAAATGTGTGTGTGTGTGTGTATACATATATATATATATATATATATATATATATATATATATATATATATATATATATATGTGTGTGTATATATGTATATATGTGTGTATATATGTATATATATATGTGTACATATATATGTGTATATATATATGTATATGTATATATATATATATGTATATGTATATATATATATATATATATATATATATATATGTATATATATATATATATATATATATATATATATATATATATATATATATATATATATATATTGTAAAACATGACTTCCTGTTACATAAATGTGTGTGACCGGATGCTTTGTTCTTGTCTGCCTATGAAATACATTTCTACTGGTTTAGATGTTCTAAATAATCTTTATTATTATCAACCACACCAGATATGTCTTTAGATTAAACGGCTGCCTCTCTCGTGAGAGAACCCTTGACTACGTGTGCATGACGTCAGAGCAATGCCGGAGAAAGTCTGACACTAATTTAACCAGCATGCATTGCGTGGCGATAGCCCGCGATCAATTTTTAGCACAGCTGTCTCATCTGGAACGAGTTTAGCAGCTCAGCTCATCCACATTTGTAGTTCTGTGACGGATGCTTTTATTGTGAAGGTGAGTCTGCCTCGAGGTGAAATGTCTTGAATCCTGAAATAAGAAACTTTTATGAAACTTTTTATTTAGTTAATTCATAACTTTTTATTGTGTTTTCTCTTTTGTTTCTATTTTAAAGTTTCAGTCTTCGGACCAAAAACAGCTGATTTCTGCCGTTTCCGGTGTTTTTCCGGGTGTTCTGCTTCCGGTCTGCGTTGCTTAGCTCAGAGAACAAACTGTTCAGCGCAACCGTCTTTTAGCGGACCAATCACAGACAGGAACGCCCTCTGACGTCACAGCCGCTCTCTTCCGGTGAAACATCTGATCTAAAGTCTAAAGATCATCCTGCAGACGGTGAGTGAGCCTCCGCTCCCGAGCGTGATTCATGATTAATGCGTTATTAATGCGTTATTAATGCGTTGTTAATGCGTCACTACGTCATACGGAGCTCTGCTCCTGTGAACACGAGCTTCATTAATATAAATAAAAGATGTTTTTTAGCGAGAAAAACAAAAACAGACAAAAAACGGAAGTTACATTTTAACATGAGTTTATTTTAACATTAGTTTATTTTGACATTAGTTTATTATAACAATAGTTTATAACAAGATGAAAGAAAAAAAAGAGGAAACAGGAAGTGACGTCACCAAAATAAATCAATGACATGATCTGAATTGATTTTCACGTTCTGCATTAAGACTTATTCACAGAACAGAGTTTCACCCACCAGACCAACACATGATCTTCATCACATGATCTTCATCACAGCCCCACTGTGCAACCAGAGCGGTTCTGTGACCTCCAGAACGGTTCTTTGACCTCCAGAGCAGTTCTGTGACCTCCAGAGCGGTTCTGTGACCTTTAG
>NW_027176198.1:75000-80000 GCF_023055335.1 Clinocottus analis | reverse complement strand
GTGTGTGTGTGTGTGTGTGTGTGTGTGTACATGGTTCCTGTTGTTTCTCATTAAAGCAACACGTGAGCAGAGCTTTTTCTTTTCGCGTCTCTTCCGTTTCCCACTACAGTTTTTTTTTACTTTTATTTTGAAAATTCTCTGAAGAAGCTCAGTGAATCTGCTGAGCTGAACTTTGTATTCGTTTATAGCAACAGTAGCATCTTTATAGCACGTTAGCATCACCAAATATTGATCAAAATATATGGATTTGTTTGCCGTTAATCAAGTAAAAGACCTGTCAATCAACAGCAGTATCCAATCACGAGGCTTTGTGTGGTGGGCGGAGCCAAACCTTTATTTAGTCTTTAAAATCTTTTTATTTCTGCTAATAATCAGATTAAACTGAAACACAATAGCAAGTCTTATTGATAAAGTTTATTTTGAAATAAAAAGATGAAGTTACACTTTTATCTACAAACAAGTTCAGATTTTTTTTATTCATCATCAGTTTTACGGCATTTATTAGATTTGTTTAAACTTAAAGAGTACTTATGCTAAGCTAGGCTAACGTTGTCTTTTAATAAACATTCAGAAGACGTTTTAACAAACAGACGGACCGTCACAATAAAAGCATGAGTTCTACATTATTTATTTAAATATAATAAACGGTCAGAGTAAATCCAGAAATTCAGAATCCTGGTTTTAATCCGTCACTTCGTCTTCTGCAGCAGGAACATGATCTTCTTGAACTTTAGTCTGGTGGCCACGTCCAGCGGCGTCTCTCCGTCCTAAAGGGGAGGAGGAGGAGGAGGAAGAAGGTCAGATGTCTCCTCATATTGGGGCAGCTGATTTGAGTCGTGGTGCGTTCATGAACGTACGTTATTTTGGACGTTGGTGTCGGCGTTCCTCTCCAGCAGCAAAGGAACCAGACAGAGACTTTTCTTCTGACAGACGTAATGAAGGGCTGTGTTTCCCTTCTGCACACACACACACACACACACACACACACACACACACACACACACACACACACACACACACACTACTAATTATATATACTGTACAGGAAATATATAAAATATACGACACTCATTCGATACTTTTTGCTAAATACCGTTAGCACCTGGTTAACTTCCGTTAGCACCAGGTTAACTTCCGTTAGCACGAGGCTAAATACTAAGCTAACTGACGTTGGACTCACGTAGTCCACAGCATCGACGTTCACGTTGGTGCTCAGCATCATCTTCATCAGAGACACACTCTTCCTCTGTTTCTGTAACTACACATGTATGAACTTATTGATTATCAGTATTCATAGATAAATACATGTGTATGTGTATATATGTTTGTGTATTAACACCATGAGGAAGTATCCTAGCAGCAGGATGGGCATCAGGATGGAGATCATGAGGAACTCCAGCAGAGAGAAACTCCTCTTGGACGCGTAGTGAAGACACGTCCTCTGCTTCTGAGACACGGGGGAGACAGGTACACACCTCAGGTACAGGTACACACCTCAGGTACAGGTACACACCTCAGGTACAGGTACACACCTCAGGTACAGGTACACACCTCAGGTACACACCTCAGGTACAGGTACACACCTCAGGTGCAGGTACACACCTCAGGTACACACCTCAGGTACAGGTACACACCTCAGGTACACACCTCAGGTACAGGTACACACCTCAGGTACAGGTACACACCTCAGGTGCAGGTACACACCTCAGGTACACACCTCAGGTACACACCTCAGGTGCAGGTACACACCTCAGGTACAGGTACACACCTCAGGTACAGGTACACACCTCAGGTACAGGTACACACCTCAGGTACACACCTCAGGTGCAGGTACACACCTCAGGTACACACCTCAGGTACAGGTACACACCTCAGGTACACACCTCAGGTACAGGTACACACCTCAGGTACAGGTACACACCTCAGGTGCAGGTACACACCTCAGGTACAGGTACACACCTCAGGTACACACCTCAGGTACACACCTCAGGTACACACCTCAGGTACAGGTACACACCTCAGGTACAGGTACACACCTCAGGTACACACCTCAGGTACAGGTACACACCTCAGGTGCAGGTACACACCTCAGGTGCAGGTACACACCTCAGGTACACACCTCAGGTACACACCTCAGGTACACACCTCAGGTACAGGTACACACCTCAGGTACAGGTACACACCTCAGGTACACACCTCAGGTACACACCTCAGGTACACACCTCAGGTACACACCTCAGGTACAGGTACACACCTCAGGTACAGGTACACACCTCAGATACACACCTCAGGTACAGGTACACACCTCAGGTACAGGTACACACCTCAGGTACACACCTCAGGTGCAGGTACACACCTCAGGTACAGGTACACACCTCAGGTACACACCTCAGGTACAGGTACACACCTCAGGTACAGGTACACACCTCAGGTGCAGGTACACACCTCAGGTACACACCTCAGGTGCAGGTACACACCTCAGGTACAGGTACACACCTCAGGTACAGGTACACACCTCAGGTACAGGTACACACCTCAGGTACACACCTCAGGTACAGGTACACACCTCAGGTGCAGGTACACACCTCAGGTGCAGGTACACACCTCAGGTACACACCTCAGGTACAGGTACACACCTCAGGTACACACCTCAGGTACAGGTACACACCTCAGGTACACACCTCAGGTACACACCTCAGGTACAGGTACACACCTCAGGTGCAGGTACACACCTCAGGTGCAGGTACACACCTCAGGTACAGGTACACACCTCAGGTACAGGTACACACCTCAGGTACAGGTACACACCTCAGGTACAGGTACACACCTCAGGTACACACCTCAGGTACACACCTCAGGTACACACCTCAGGTACACACCTCAGGTACAGGTACACACCTCAGGTACAGGTACACACCTCAGATACACACCTCAGGTACAGGTACACACCTCAGGTACACACCTCAGGTGCAGGTACACACCTCAGGTGCAGGTACACACCTCAGGTACAGGTACACACCTCAGGTACAGGTACACACCTCAGGTACATGTACACACCTCAGGTACATGTACACACCTCAGTTACATGTACACACCTCATTGGTCAGGTGGACGTCGGCTCCGTTGTCCAGCAGGTAGCGGACCGCTCTCAGGTTGCCGTGGCGACAGGCCGCGATGAGGGGCGTGTCCCCGTTGTGAGGATCCTGAACGTCCAACCTGGCGGCGTCGTCTCTGAGGAGGCGGGACAAAGCACGCAGGTCTCCATCGTACGCTGACTGACAGGCCGGCTGGAGGAGGAGGAAGATACACACACACACACACACACACACACACACACACACACACACACGTACATGTACAACTACATATATGTATTCAATACTACTTCCTGCAGTATTTTCATGTCAACGTTCTGTTTTCAATTTAAATTCTTCACATTTTTCAACATCTGGAGAGTTTTGTCTGAATGTTTCCAGATGAGAACAGAATAGTTCTACATGTATATCAGGTTATTAAACTGGTTATTAAACTGATTATTATTAGAGGTTCAGATTAATAATCAATTAATAAAAGATGATGTCATACATAAAGTACTTCATATGATTTCAAACGTGATGAACACATTATTGCGTCAATAATTATTATATTTACTGTATATAAAATATTCTGCAGAAAGAGCAGTGGTACTTTTGGTACTTTATGTACATTATTATACTTTTACTTATTAGGTTATTTTCAATCAATCTGAAGAATATGAGACAGTATTTATTATTATTATTATTATTATTATTATTATTATGTTTTATAATCATGTGTGTGTGCGTGTGGCAGTTTGCTGGCTGGTGACGTCAGCAGGTAAATGTTTCTCACCTGAAGCTCTGAAACTGAACTTCAACACAAACCGGAAGCTGAACTTCAGCACAAACCGGAAGTGAAAAGGGTGAAAAGTCGGAGCCTAAAAGCCTGGAATTGCAAGTTTGAGATTGAAGAGAGGAGAGTAGTTTCTTACCTCTGAGTACACGAGCCCCATGACAGACACACCTCACGCGGCAGCCCGGAACCCTCACCTGCCGCACTTCCGGAATAACATTTCAGAATAAAAGCCTGCTGAAGGAGTGATTACTGATTGATACTGATTTTATATTTGTTGGTACGTTTTAGTTTTAACGGTTTTGTGTTGCATTTCTTTAAATAATTGAAAATGATTCAACTGAAAATATTATATAAAAGGATAAACACACCACACATAACCAGTCTTTGACTGTCGATTAAAAAAATCTATTTTGTAGTCTTTACTTCCGGTCTAAATGTTTTTCTGTCTTGAATCACATGCACCAATTGATGAAAATAAACTTTTGTTTACTCTCCTTGACTTTTATATATATATATATATATATATATATATATATATATATATATATATATATATATATATATATATATATATATATATGTATATATATTGTAACGTCCACAGCAGGAAGACTCACAGACGTTGGTCTCATTCACTTGTTGGTTTATTAGACCAAGGTTCACACACAACTGATATGGTAATGGTGCTATTCGCTAACGCTAGCTCACTAAGCGTTTTCCACACACTACCCCTAAAAGCGAACCACAACACACGTACGAGCCCCGAAAAACCCGCCTCTCCCCCTGCTCCACCAATCACAGGCCACAACCCCACCAAACAGACGCTGCTTTCCTGTGATATATATATATATATATATATATATATATATATATATATATATATATATATATATATATATATATATATATATATATAATTATTCAACATTAATTACTTCTTAAAGAAACTGCATTCATATATATAAAGTTATTTTCAATCACCAATACTCTTTCTGCAGAATATTTCTCACACACACACACACACACACACACACACACACACACACACACACACACACACACACACACACACACACACACACACACACTTTAACAGAACGTCTGAAAGTAAAACTCATCTTACTGGT
>NW_027176198.1:62500-70000 GCF_023055335.1 Clinocottus analis | reverse complement strand
CCCTTGTTCCCTAAGATGCAACGCAGAAGTTCACTTGTTCCCTAAGACGTACCACAGATGCTCTCTTGTTCCCTAAGACGTAACATAGAAGTTCTCCTGTTCCCTAAGACAAAACATAGACTTTCTTGTTCCCTAAAACGTACCGCAGAAGTTCGCTTGTTCCCTAAAGTGTAACGCAGAAGTTCCCTTGTTCCCTAAGACGTAACGCAGAAGTTCCTTTGTTCCCTAAGATGCAACGCAGAAGTTCCCTTTTTCCCTAAGACGTAACGCAGAAGTTCCTTTGTTCCCTAAGACGTAACGCAGAAGTTCCTTTGTTCCCTAAGACGTAACGCAGAAGTTCCTTTGTTCCCTAAGACGTAACGCAGAAGTTCCCTTGTTCCCTAAGACGTAACGCAGAAGTTCCCTAAGACGTAACGCAGAAGTTCCTTTGTTCCCTAAGACGTAACGCAGAAGTTCCTTTGTTCCCTAAGACGTAACGCAGAAGTTCCTTTGTTCCCTAAGACGTACCGCAGACGATCTCTTGTTCCCTAAGACGTACCGCAGATGCTCTCTTGTTCCCTAAGATGTACCGCAGATTTTCTTGTTCCCTGAAGGCTGAATTATACTTCTGCAACTCCAACTGCTGCTGGCCACGCAGTCGGATTGACGGACTCGTTTTGATTTTTAGATCCCCTGCGTTTTCCATACTCCGGACCAGCAGGTGGGGCAACGACCGTTTAAGAGTGGACCTGCACACCGACGTTCACCCGTATCTCCCTCCAGGAGTTCACCTCCATCTTTGTGTCCTGATACTCCGCCAGACTGGTTTTATAAATGCTCATATTTGTGGACCTCTTCAGCCAAACGTTCTTCAACAGGATCCATTGTTCCTGTTTCTGCTGTGGCTTTTAAAAACAGAGCTATTATGCTATGAAACCGGAAATGAGAGACTCAGAAAGGACGTGGTTAGCGGACCAATCACAGGCTTGCGGGCTCGCGTAGCTTTGATGGATAATCAGAAATTTGGGGGGACGCACGCAAGCACGCAAAATGGCCGATTTGACCACGCATGGTCGGCCATGCGTAAAACCCGAGTATAAATCAGCCTTAAGACGTACCGCAGACTTTCTTGTTCCCTAAGACGTACCGCAGACTTTCTTGTTCCCTAAGACGTACGGCAGACGCTCTCTTGTTCCCTAAGACGTACGGCAGACTCTCTCTTGTTCCCTAAGACGTACGGCAGACTCTCTCTTGTTCCCTAAGACGTACGGCAGACGCTCTCTTGTTCCCTAAGACATACGGCAGACGCTCTCTTGTTCCCTAAGACGTACGGCAGACGCTCTCTTGTTCCCTAAGACGTACGGCAGACGCTCTTGTTCCCTAAGACGTACGGCAGACACTCTCTTGTTCCCTAAGACGTACGGCAGACGCTCTTGTTCCCTAAGACGTACGGCAGACACTCTCTTGTTCCCTAAGACGTACGGCAGACGCTCTTGTTCCCTAAGACGTACGGCAGACGCTCTTGTTCCCTAAGACATACAGCAGACGCTCTTGTTCCCTAAGACGTACCGCAGACGCTCTCTTGTTCCCTAAGACGTACGACAGACTCTCTCTTGTTCCCTAAGACGTACGGCAGACGCTCTCTTGTTCCCTAAGACGTACGGCAGACGCTCTCTTGTTCCCTAAGACGTACGGCAGACGCTCTCTTGTTCCCTAAGACGTACGGCAGACGCTCTCTTGTTCCCTAAGACGTACCGCAGACTTTCTTGTTCCCTAAGACGTACGGCAGACGCTCTCTTGTTCCCTAAGACGTACGGCAGACTCTCTCTTGTTCCCTAAGACGTACGGCAGACTCTCTCTTGTTCCCTAAGACGTACGGCAGACGCTCTCTTGTTCCCTAAGATGTACGGCAGACGCTCTCTTGTTCCCTAAGACGTACGGCAGACGCTCTCTTGTTCCCTAAGACGTACGGCAGACGCTCTCTTGTTCCCTAAGACGTACGGCAGACGCTCTCTTGTTCCCTAAGACGTACGGCAGACGCTCTCTTGTTCCCTAAGACGTACGGCAGACGCTCTCTTGTTCCCTAAGACGTACGGCAGACGCTCTCTTGTTCCCTAAGACGTACGGCAGACGCTCTCTTGCTCCCTAAGACGTACGGCAGACGCTCTCTTGTTCCCTAAGACGTGCCGCAGACGCTCTCTTGTTCCCTAAGACGTACGGCAGACGCTCTCTTGTTCCCTAAGACGTACGGCAGACGCTCTCTTGTTCCCTAAGACGTGCCGCAGACGCTCTCTTGTTCCCTAAGACGTGCGGCAGACGCTCTCTTGTTCCCTAAGACGTGCGGCAGACGCTCTCTTGTTCCCTAAGACGTACGGCAGACGCTCTCTTGTTCCCTAAGACGTGCGGCAGACGCTCTCTTGTTCCCTAAGACGTACCGCAGACGCTCTCTTGTTCCCTAAGACGTACGGCAGACGCTCTCTTGTTCCCTAAGACGTACGGCAGACGCTCTCTTGTTCCCTAAGACGTACGGCAGACGCTCTCTTGTTCCCTAAGACGTGCGGCAGACGCTCTCTTGTTCCCTAAGACGTGCGGCAGACGCTCTCTTGTTCCCTAAGACGTGCGGCAGACGCTCTCTTGTTCCCTAAGACGTGCGGCAGACGCTCTCTTGTTCCCTAAGACGTGCGGCAGACGCTCTCTTGTTCCCTAAGACGTGCGGCAGACGCTCTCTTGTTCCCTAAGACGTACGGCAGACGCTCTCTTGTTCCCTAAGACGTGCGGCAGACGCTCTCTTGTTCCCTAAGACGTGCGGCAGACGCTCTCTTGTTCCCTAAGACGTGCGGCAGACGCTCTCTTGTTCCCTAAGACGTACCGCAGACGCTATCTTGTTCCCTAAGAACAAGACATGCCCCTTCAGCTGCTCTCAATCAAACAAAAACAGATTTGATTCAGACAATTCAGGATCTTCAGCAAGTGTGTGTGTGCGTGTGTGTCTGTGTGTGTTTTTAAAACTGACGGTTGTGTTTTTAATAAACAACCTCTTGCTGCAATGTTTTCAGTCTCGCTGCCGTTTAGTTTTAAAGTAGAAATTTGATTCTTTATTTCTGTTTGTCTCTTCATGCAGTTGAAGTGGTAGATACAGTTAAGAGATGAATGCAGTTGAAGTGGTGGATACAGTTTAGAGAAGGAAGGAGTTGAAGTGGTGGGTTTTAATTTGAATGAAGAAAAAGAAGTTCTCAGAAACCAGAACGACACTGAAGCGTTGAATAAACAGAAACACACTTTATTTTGTATGACAGCTTTTTATTGTCGTCTGACACTTCTTTACCAACAGCACCATGTTCAGGAGCCACGCCCCCTGTTCACCTGCAGCTGTGACATCATCACGACACTGTGTGACATCATCACGACACTGTGTGACATCATTACAGCTGTGACGTCATCACAACACTGTGTGACATAACAGCTGTGACATCACAACACTCAAGCTTTATTCATAAAAAATAAAAACACTCTTTTATGACGGTACTGACATTAAGGATGGTGCCGGGGCCTCGGTAAGGGGGAGGGGCCACGGGTGGAGTGAGAGCAGGTGGGGGAGAGGGGGGGGGGGGGGGTTAAAGGTGGAGGAATGTTCACAGTTTCAAGGTGAGCACAGGAGGAGGAGGTGTGAGCTGAAACTAGATTTTGGGGGATGGAGGTCCTGAAAGATGACATCACTTCTCTTTAACCAGCTGTCGGAATAAAAAAGCATTTGAGCATCCTAAATATCACAAAGCTCCGATAGATCTGTTTTGGGACCCGTCAGCTCGTTTTCAGCGAAGGTTAGAATAAGATTTTGTGGGGGGGGGGGGGGGGGGGGGGGGGGCTGGAAGAAGATGGCCGCCCAGACGCGTCTCTAGAAGCACTTGCGGTGGACAATGGAGGGTCCGGCCTCGTCGTACTCCTGCTTGCTGATCCACATCTGCTGGAAGGTGGAGAGGGAGGCCAGGATGGAGCCGCCGATCCACACCGAGTACTTCCTCTCCGGGGGGGCGATGATCTGTGGGGTCAGACCGAGGTCAGGACTTCTTTACTGTCTTTACATGTGCTACTTAGCTCAGCACATCTTTAGCTTAGCACATTTTTAGCTTAGCATATCTTTACCTTAGCGCATCTTTAGCTTTGTACATCTTTAGCTTAGCACATCTTTAGCTTAGCACATCTTTAGCTTAGCATATCTTTAGCTTAGCACATCTTTAGCTTTGTACATCTTTAGCACATCTTTAGCTTAGCACATTTTTAGCTTAGCATATCTTTACCTTAGCGCATCTTTAGCTTTGTACATCTTTAGCTTAGCACATCTTTAGCTTAGCACATCTTTAGCTTTGTACATCTTTAGCTTAACACATCTTTAGCTTAGCACATCTTTAGCTTAGCATATCTTTAGCTTTGTACATCTTTAGCTTAGCACATCTCTAGCTTTGTACATATTTAGCTTAGCACATCTTTAACTTAGCACATCTTTAGCTTAGCATATATTTAGCTTAGCATATCTTTAGCTTTGTACCACTTTTGGCTCTGTACATCTTTAGCTTAGCACATCTTTAGCTCAGACGTTAGACTCCCTGCAGGGCGCTCAGCGTGCTCACCTTGATCTTCATGGTGCTCGGAGCCAGAGCCGTGATCTCCTTCTGCATGCGGTCGGCGATGCCGGGGTACATGGTGGTGCCGCCTGACAGCACGTTGTTGGCGTACAGGTCCTTACGGATGTCAATGTCGCACTTCATGATGCTGTTGTAGGTCGTCTCGTGGATACCCGCCGACTCCATACCTGCAGGGTGGAGGAGGAGGTGAGACAGGTGGACAGACAGGTGGACAGTCAGGCAGGCAGGTGGACAGACAGACAGGCAGACAGACAGACCGATGAAGGAGGGCTGGAACAGGGTCTCGGGGCAGCGGAACCTCTCATTGCCGATGGTGATGACCTGTCCGTCAGGGAGCTCGTAGCTCTTCTCCAGAGAGGACGAGGTCGCCGCCGTCCCCATCTCGTTCTCGAAGTCCAGCGCCACGTAGCACAGCTTCTCCTTGATGTCCCGCACGATCTCCCGCTCCGCTGCAGAGACACGGGGACACGCCGGGTCAGACGGGCGCCGCCTGACCGCGGAGACACGGACCGGCAGGAGGACACGTACCCGTGGTGACGAAGCTGTAGCCGCGCTCCGTCAGGATCTTCATGAGGTAGTCGGTGAGGTCGCGACCCGCCAGGTCCAACCTCATGATGGCGTGAGGAAGAGCGTAGCCCTCGTAGATTGGCACGTTGTGGGTCACGCCGTCCCCAGAGTCCAGCACGATACCTGGAGGACAGATGGGTAGAGGGACAGGTAGAGAGACGGGTAGAGGGACAGGTAGAGGGACAGGTAGAGAGACGGGTAGAGGGACAGGTAGAGGGACGGGTAGAGAAGAAGGAAGAAGTGAAGAAGACTAGGAGGAGTGTGGTCCAACCTGTGGTGCGTCCGGAGGCGTACAGAGACAGGACGGCCTGGATGGCCACGTACATGGCCGGAACATTAAAAGTCTCGAACATGATCTGAAACAGACATATTATTATTATTATTATTATTATTATTATTATTATTATTATTATTATTATTATATATATATATATATATATATATATATATATATATATATATATATATATATATATATATATATATATATATACTATCAGCCTACCTGGGTCATCTTCTCGCGGTTGGCTTTGGGGTTGAGCGGTGCTTCCGTCAGCAGCGTGGGATGTTCCTCTGGAGCCACTCGCAGCTCGTTGTAGAATGAGTGATGCCAGATCTGACCAATCAGAGAAGAGATCACATGCTCACGGTCAGTGATCAGGATCAATAAGGTCTGTGCTGATCTGGATCAATAGCAGACCTTCTCCATGTCGTCCCAGTTGGTGATGATGCCGTGCTCGATGGGGTACTTCAGGGTCAGGATGCCCCTCTTGCTCTGGGCCTCGTCGCCCACGTAGCTGTCCTTCTGCCCCATGCCCACCATCACACCCTGAGGGGGGCAGTGTTCATCATACAGTGATTCAAATGGATTCTTGGTCTTCAGTCCTCAATCAGGTCCTCATCCACCAGAGGGCGTGGCCTGTCCACACGCCCTGAGATGAATCAATTGCTGCTCTCCAGCGTTAGCATTTGCGTTAGCATTTGCGTTAGCATTTAGCCTGCGGCCTCACCTGGTGGCGGGGCCGGCCCACGATGGAGGGGAAGACGGCTCTGGGGGCGTCATCTCCAGCGAAGCCGGCCTTACAGAGACCGGATCCATTATCACAGACCAGAGCGGTGCTCTCCTCATCGTCACACATGCTGCAGCCGGTATTGATCGGTGATCAGTGATCAGTGAGGCGCTGGACAGGAGTCACTGTGGGGACGGAGACAGTGAGTAGCAGCCTTCAGTGCCGTGTCGTTCACATTACAGGCGGTCTGGGGAAAAGTGTCCCGGAAGTTACTGTAAGACCGACCCGCTCACTCAACCAGACCTCAGGCTGGTGGACGGACCGTTGTTCTGCGCTAATACGGCCAAAGGTAGCGGGACCAGCCCTGACTCGACCAACAGCAACACCACTGTGGCTTGTTTGTAAGTAAATACGACTGCAGATGTAAAAACAGTAACACAACCAGCAGTTCACTCACCAGATGCACTTGTATCATCAGTAAATCCACTAGCAAGTCTGTTTCTCAGGCTTCAGCTGAGCTTCTATGTAGCTTCTAGGTAGAAGTTAGAGGTTTCTAGAAGCTCCTTTGGTTGACAGAAGTCACGCTGCCCCGCTGACCAATCACAGCGCATGTTAATGGTCACGCTGGGCCACTGACCAATCACACGTCCACGCCCCCTCTCAGGCGCTGCACATAAAGAACACGCCCACATGTCAAACTAAAGCTCTGATTGGTTGAAATTCATGACTATCAACTACAACGTCCACTACCCGTGTCCTTTAACCTGCAAAGGATTAAACTGCTCTGCTTCCATAGAGACACAGGAGGAGGAATCCGATTGGATGAAAGTCTCTGAAAGCAGCTGCAGTTGAAGCAGAGCAACAGAGGAAGAGCTGAGACACAATGACATCACTATAACACGATGACATCACTATGACACATGCAGTGTGTTAGTGGAGAACTATGAGATGATGACATCACTATAACCTTCAGCAGAGAAGACGTAGAGGCGCAACTAGTCGTGATGATAAACCATGAAGAGACTACGTGGCAAGAAGAGGATGGTGATGGAGTAGTTGTTGCTATATAATAGACATTTATATATATATATATATATATATATATATATATATACATATATATATATATATATATATATATATATATATATATATATTAAATGAGTACTTTAACTTAAATGTTGATACTTTAACATAAGCACAATTGTGTACTAATACTTGTACCGCAGTAGCAGTAAGTACTTGTGTACTATAGTACTACGACTTGTACCTCCTGCAGACATACAAACTCAATAAATACT
>NW_027176198.1:30000-50000 GCF_023055335.1 Clinocottus analis | reverse complement strand
TGCAGCGACATACGCAGAGCTGCCAACTTTTCAAAAAACCTTGGCGTGGATTTTATCGACGGAGAGGAGAAATTCGTTGCCAACTTTTTTAATAATCGATTTTTATCGATTCGTTGTTGCAGCACTATGTAGCATGAAATCATATAGCTAGCTAGCTAGCAGCCCATAAATGAGATGTTTCAACTGAGACTGAAGTCTGGATCTCTGTTCTAACGTCTGATTTGTCCATCACAGAGGACCAACACTGCGACATTCACAGATCCACTCAGGTAAGACTCACCTGCTGACTCACCTG
The DNA here is from genome assembly GCF_023055335.1 of Clinocottus analis. Taxonomy (NCBI): domain Eukaryota; kingdom Metazoa; phylum Chordata; class Actinopteri; order Perciformes; family Cottidae; genus Clinocottus; species Clinocottus analis. The sequence goes on along the minus strand of NW_027176198.1, from coordinate 49,705 downwards.
TTCATCAGTGGTGCGTTCACTGACCCGACTGAGACGTCTATTCGCTTGTGTGACTGCAGACCAAACCAGAGGACCCGTTTGTCCTGGCGGTGACTGTTAAAGACGAATACGGCCACATCGACCTGGGAGCCATCGCTGAGCGTGAGTATCCGATCCATACCTGAATCATACCTGATATATACCTGAATCATACCTGATATATACCTGAATCATACCTGATATATACCTGAATCATACCTAATATATACCTCAATCATACCTAATATATACCTCAATCATACCTGATATATACCTGATATATACCTGAATCATACCTGATATATACCTGAATCATACCTGATATATACCTGATATATACCTGAATCATACCTGATATATACCTGAATCATACCTGATATATACCTGATATATACCTCAATCATACCTGATATATACCTCAATCATACCTGATATATACCTCAATCATACCTGATATATACCTGATATATACCTGATCCATATGCAATCCATACCTGATACATATCTAATTCATACCCGTTCCAGGAGCTAGAGTAGAAGCTGCCGGTGACATCACACCGGTGACCTCTGACCTCCGCCCGCCTTTGGTTCTGCAGAGCGCCTCGTGGAAGCACTTCACGTGTGCGGCGTGCGGTAAGTCCTTCCCGTCCGAAAGCGGCCTGACGGTCCACCGCCGCGTCCACGCCGGAGAGAAGCGGCCGCATGAGTGCGCGCAGTGCGGCAAGCGCTTCTCCAAGCGGGCGCAGCTAAAGACGCACGCCGTCGTCCACACGGGCGAGAAGCCGCACGGCTGCGAGGTCTGCGGCCGCCGCTTCAATCTGCCGCAGAACCTGCAGCGCCACGCGCACACGCACACCGCTGACAAGGTGTACGTGTGCGCCGCCTGCGGGAAAGGCTTCACCCGCGCCGTCACGCTGAAGACGCACCAGCTCATCCACACCGGGCAGAAGCCCTTCGGCTGCGACCAGTGCCCAAAAACCTTCCGGCACGCCGTCAACCTCAAGAACCACCAGCGGATCCACAGCGGGCTGCGGCCCTACGGCTGCGACCTCTGCGGGAAAACCTTCCGCCAGGCGGTGAACCTGAAGATCCACCGCCGGGTCCACACCGGCGAGCGCCCGTTCGGCTGCCAGCAGTGCGGCAAGACGTTCAGCCAGCAGAGCAGCCTGATCTCGCACGGGCGCACGCACTCCGCCGAGCGGCCCTTCGCCTGCAGCTGCTGCGACAAGAGGTTCAACAACGCCAACAGCCTGAAGCTGCACTTGCGCGTGCACACGGGCGAGAAGCCGTACGCATGCGACGTCTGCGGCCGGACCTTTAGCCAGGGCAGCCACCTGAGGACGCACAAGAGGCACGTGCACGCCGGCGGCAAGCAGTACATCTGTGACCGCTGCGGGAAGACGTACTCGGACCAGCGCAACCTGAAGCTGCACAAGTGCGGCTACGCATGAGCTCCGGCGGGAGGGCGGGCACGAGACAGGAAGTGGACTTGCTCAACCAATCAGAGCTCTCACATGTTGAGGCGTAAACGCTCACCCGATTGGTCCTCAGTCAGTTTCTTTGAATATTCCACTGCCCATGAGCCTCTTTAGTGATTTATAATGCTTCAAATACTGAAACCTGATGCAAGCCCCGCCCACTGAAACACTGCTCTTCTCTGATTGGCTGAGACCACAACTTTGTTGCTGAAATACTCTGAATGTATGCACAGAAATGCCTTTTATAATTTTATAGATTATATTTTACATTTGAGGTCAAATAAATAAATACAATCAGCAAACCAGTTTGTCCTTTAATGAACTGTTTGTGGTCACATGACTCCATTTTAACACAAAAATACACATTACCAGCATCAATCATTTTATTTTGTGTGTGTGTGTGTGTGTGTGTGTGTGTGTGTGTGTGTGTGTGTGCGCGCGCGCGCGCGTGCGTACACGATCCTCGTCATTCCGTCTGACGTCAGAATGACGTAGCCTACGTCACCACGTCACCGGACATCAATATGGCGCCTCTCCGCCCCGAGTTCACCTGTCACCGCCGAGGATGAGAGCCGCTCAGACCGGCCCAGCGACCGCCCCTCTGCCGGCCTGAGGGCTCCGTGTCCCGGTATGACGCTCCGGAGGACTCCGCTGTCTCTTTACCGAGGACGAGGCGTCGCAGCCGGGTTTGTTTCTGCCGAGCAGCGCTGACAGAAGCTCCAGAGAGGTGAGTGGGACCGGAAACGAGCAGGGCTGGCCTTCAAAATAAAAATGATCGTAACAAGACCGGAAACGAGCAGGGCTGGCCTTCAAAATAAAAATGATTGTAACAAGACCGGAAACGAGTGGGGCTGGCCTTCCAAATAAACCTATATGGCAAAAGAGGAAACTAGTAAAAATCTCCTTCAAAATAAAACTAGCTTTCGTTAAATCACCTGAACGACAGGGGTTCATAATAAAATGATTGTAAAGAAGCAGGAAGCGCGGAAACCGGAGTCAAATTCCATGGATGTGGAAATCTATATGGGCATTAAAGCTGATTCTGATTTTGATTGTGAAAAGCAGCCGGATTATGTTCAAAATGAAAATAGCCAACAGTAGGAAGGAGTCCTGAAGGAGGTGTGAAGTCCAGTCACGCGTTGGGAGGTTCCCGAGTGCTTTCCTTTCAAAATAAAATATCAACTGATGATGATTTATTTACTTTAAAATTATTTTAAAAAGTCAAGACAAATACATGCATTTAAAATGCGTTTTCCTTCAAAGACAGGACGTGGTTTGCTTGGAGTGAAATGGAAAGAAGCAACGAGACGTCCTCTTCACCGCTGGATGCCGACGAGTCTCAGGGGGCGGGGCCTAGTCTGAGCCGCGACGTCTCCCAAACGAACAGCATGAGTCCAAGAGCTGAAGCGACGCGTTGCTCCAACGGGCCGGCGTCCTGCACCGAAGGGTCGGAGGTCAACCGCTGTGGGGGCGGGGCTTCGGACGAGTCCTCCTGCTCTGCGCAGCATTTGAGCCCCTCAGACCCCGACTCAGACATGCAGGAGGGGGATGTGACCTCTGACCCCCGGGAGGTCGGCTCTGACGATGCCTTCAAAACAGAGCTGCCAGGTGAGCCAGGTGAGCCAGGTGAGCGGAGCCACAGTAGCCCCGTCCCCCATCACAGGAACACCTTCCAGTGCGGCCGCAGGCAGAGCGCTCCGGGGCAGCTGGGTCAGGACCACAGAGGTCCAGAGTCTGAGCTGCAGTCCAGGAGGCCAGACCTCGCCGAGTACTTCAGCAGGTACATGTAGGGTGTGTGTAGGGGTTCAGGGTGTGTGGAGGGGCTCAGGGTGTGTGGAGGGGCTCAGGGTGTGTGTAGGGGTTCAGGGTGTGTGTGTAGGGGTTCAGGGTGTGTGTAGGGGTTCAGGGTGTGTGTGTAGGGGTTCAGGGTGTGTGTAGGGGTTCAGGGTGTGTGTGTAGGGGTTCAAGGTGTGTGTGTAGGGGTTCAGGGTGTGTGTGTAGGGGTTCAGGGTGTGTGTGTAGGGGTTCAGGGTGTGTGTCGGGGCTCAGGGTGTGTGTAAGGGCGCAGGGTGTGTGTCGGGGCTCAGGGTGTGTGTGTAGGGGTTCAGGGTGTGTGTGTAGGGGTTCAGGGTGTGTGTAAGGGCGCAGGGTGTGTGTACGGGTTCAGGGTGTGTTTGGTGGCTCAGGGTGTGTGTCGGGGCTCAGGGTGTGTGTAGGGGTTCAGGGTGTGTGTGTAGGGGTTCAGGGTGTGTGTACGGGTTCAGGGTGTGTGTGTAGGGGTTCAGGGTGTGTGTACGGGTTCAGGGTGTGTTTGGTGGCTCAGGGTGTGTGTCGGGGCTCAGGGTGTGTGTAGGGGTTCAGGGTGTGTGTACGGGTTCAGGGTGTGTGTGTACGGGTTCAGGGTGTGTGTAGGGGTTCAGGGTGTGTGTAGGGGTTCAGGGTGTGTGTACGGGTTCAGGGTGTGTGTACGGGTTCAGGGTGTGTTTGGTGGCTCAGGGTGTGTGTCGGGGCTCAGGGTGTGTGTGTAGGGGTTCAGGGTGTGTGTACGGGTTCAGGGTGTGTTTGGTGGCTCAGGGTGTGTTTGGTGGCTCAGGGTGTGTGTCGGGGCTCAGGGTGTGTGTAGGGGTTCAGGGTGTGTTTGGTGGCTCAGGGTGTGTAGGGGTTCAGGGTGTGTGTGTAGGGGTTCAGGGTGTGTGTGTCGGGGCTCAGGGTGTGTAGGGGTTCAGGGTGTGTGTGTAGGGGTTCAGGGTGTGTGTACGGGTTCAGGGTGTGTGTGTAGGGGTTCAGGGTGTGTGTACGGGTTCAGGGTGTGTTTGGTGGCTCAGGGTGTGTGTCGGGGCTCAGGGTGTGTGTAGGGGTTCAGGGTGTGTGTGGTGGCTCAGGGTGTGTGTCGGGGCTCAGGGTGTGTGTAGGGGTTCAGGGTGTGTGTGTCGGGGCTCAGGGTGTGTGTAGGGGTTCAGGGTGTGTGTGTAGGGGTTCAGGGTGTGTGTACGGGTTCAGGGTGTGTTTGGTGGCTCAGGGTGTGTGTCGGGGCTCAGGGTGTGTGTAGGGGTTCAGGGTGTGTGTAGGGGTTCAGGGTGTGTGTAGGGGTTCAGGGTGTGTGTGTAGGGGTTCAGGGTGTGTGTACGGGTTCAGGGTGTGTTTGGTGGCTCAGGGTGTGTTTGGTGGCTCAGGGTGTGTGTCGGGGCTCAGGGTGTGTGTCGGCTGTTCGCTATAGAGCAATGATGTTTACCCAAAGGTGAGAACCCTAAAATATCACATTTTTACCAGTCCTGATATGCATATCTGTGTGTGTGTATGTGTGTGTGTGTGTGTTTGTGTGTGTGTGTGTGTGTGTGTGTATGTGTGTGTGTGTATGTGTGTGTATGTGTGTGTGTGTGTGTGTGTGTGTGTGTGTGTATGTGTGTGTATGTGTGTGTGTGTGTGTGTGTGTGTGTGTGTGTGTGTGTATGTGTGTGTGTGTATGTGTGTGTATGTGTGTGTATGTGTGTGTGTGTGTGTGTGTTTGTGTGTGTGCAGCAGGAAGCAGCGGTCCGTGACCCAGAACCTTCCGGGCTGGAAGCTGTTTGGTAAACTTCCCCCCAAACAGAGTCCCACTAAACAGGCTCGGGTCATCCAGCAGGTACCGGCCGCCAAAATAAAAGTCTGTTTAAGGAGGACTTTTTCAAAATAAAAGTCCAGGAGCGCCTGCAGCTGGTAGATCTGTTGTCTTTGGGATGTCGTTGCAGGAGTTTCAGGCGCGGCAGGTCGCCTGCAGCTCTCCTGCCCATCATGCCGCGGGGCAGCAGAGCAAGAAAAAGGTGGAGTTTGAGCCGCTGTCGACCACCGCCCTCATCCTGGAGGACCGGCCGGCGTAAGACCACTTCCTGTATCTCCTTCCTGAATCACTTCCTGTCTATCCTTATCTGTTGAATCACTTCCTGTCTCCACTTCCTGAATCACTGGCGGCCATCTTGTGTCCTAACAGCGTGTCTGTTGCAGGAACCTCCCAGCCAAGTCCGCGGAGGAGGCTCAGAGACACAGGCAGCAGTACGAGCAGATGGTGGCGGCGGCCAAGCGGAGAGGTGCGTTAGATTTAACCCGCTGCACCTCCCACACGGGTGGAGCTCATCAGAGTACATACTGTGACTTTATTTCATAATATTTAATGTAAAAAAAATATTGAGTTCAAACTAATAATTCGAGGAAAAGAGAACTACATTTCCCACAATGCTCCAGTGAGACCATTTCTAGACTTCCTGTCTGTCTCCAGAGCTGAAGGAGGCTCAGAGGAGGCGGCAGCAGAAGGAGGAGCGGCTCCGACAGGAGGAGGTGCTCTCCAACACCTCGCTGGTCTGGACCCTGCACATCCTGCCGCACTGGGACCTCATGTAGGGCGTCTGTGGTGAAGTCTGTGATGCCACAGCGTCTGTGATTACGTCTGTGATGTCACAGTGTCTGTGATGATGGCGGTGATGTCACAGCGTATGTGGCGATGTCTGTGATGTCACAGTGTCTGTGATTAAGTCTGTGATGTCACAGTGTATGTGATGTCACAGCGTCTGCGATGTCACAGCGTCTGTGGAGATGTCTGTGATGTCACAGCATCTGTGATGATGTATGTGATGTCACAGCGTCTGTGATGTCACAGCGTCTGTGGTGATGTCTGTGGTCTTTGTTTCAGGAGGTCGAGTCGCCGCGCTCAGGATCTGTGGTGGGGGGGTTTACCTCCCAGCGTCCGAGGCCGAGTCTGGAGCCTCGCCGTGGGGAACGAGCTCAACATCACTGCAGGTACTTCCTCCTCAAGCTCCTCCTCTTCCTCCTCAAGCTCCTCCTCTTTATTGAGTCGGCTCCTCCTCTTCCTCCTCAGAGCTGTATGAGATCTTCCTGTCCAGAGCGAAGGAGAAGTGGGGGACCCTCAGTGAGACCGACGGTAAATAAAACCAGTTAAAACCAGTACACTCACCTGCTGGGGTGTTTACTTGTTGTTTACCTGTTGTTTACCCGTTGTTTACCCGTTGTTTACCTGCAGGTGCAGCGCCTGCTGACCTGCAGCTTGTCGCGCGGGACGTGTCCAGGACTTTGCCCTCGCTCCTCGTCTTCCACAAGGTTTGAGACAGACACATCCTCACCTGCTGCGAGGGACAGGCAGTCAATTCAGACTTTTATTTTGTAGGGCGGGCCTTACCACGACCTGCTGCAAAGCATTCTGGGAGCTTACACCTGTTACAGACCTGATGTAGGATATGTAAGTCAGTCACACACACACACACACACACACACACACACACACACACACACACACACACACATCTTTGTATCTTTGTCTCTCAGGTGCAGGCGATGTCCTCCCTGGCGGCCATGTTTATCCTGAACATGGACGAGGTGGAGGTCTTCATCAGCTTCTCCAACCTGATCAACAGACCCTGCCAGCTGGCTTTCTACAGAGGGGACCACCAACGGGTACCTGGACTTTAACCTGGACCTTAGCCTGGACCTAGAGCTTAACCTGGTCCTTAACCTGGACCTGGTGATTAACCTGGACCTGGTGATTAACCTTAACCTGGACCTTAACCTTAACCTGGTCCTTAACCTGGACCTTAACCTTAACCTGGTCCTTAACCTTAACCTTAACCTGGTCCTTAACCTGGACCTTAACCTTAACCTAGTCCTTAACCTTAACCTTAACCTGGTCCTTAACCTTAACCTAGACCTTAACCTGGTCCTTAACCTTAACCTGGACCTTAACCTGGTCCTTAACCTTAACCTAGACCTTAACCTGGTCCTTAACCTTAACCTTAACCTGGACCTTAACCTTAACCTGGTCCTTAACCTTAACCCAGACCTTAACCTGGTCCTTAACCTTAACCTAGACCTTAACCTGGTCCTTAACCTTAACCTAGACCTTAACCTGGTCTCTCTCTCTCTCTCTCTCTCTCTCTCTCTCTCTCTCTCTCTCTCTCTCTCTCTCTCTGTCTCTCTCTCTGTCTCTCTCTCTCTCTCTCTCTCTCTCTCTCTCTCTCTCTCTGTCTCTCTCTCTGTCTAGATGCTCAGGTACTTCGGGGCGTTCCAGGTGTTCTTTCAGGAGACTCTTCCCCGTCTCTTCCTCCATTTCCAGTCTTCAGGTGTGACTCCAGACCTCTACCTCCTGGACTGGTGAGTCAGACCTCAGGTAGTCCACTTCCCTTCCCACGGTGAACCAACAGAGTCCACTTGGACTGAGGGACGTGGACTCTGTTGGATCCACCAAGGAAAGGGGGAAGTGGACCAGCAGAGTCAAACCCCCCTCCCCCTCCAATACCCCCCACCCTAAGGATCCTGTCCCTCTACATGAAGCCCCTCCCCCTGGACGTGGCCTGCAGAGTGTGGGACGTCTTCCTTCGGGACGGGGAGGAGTTCTTGTTCAGGACGGCTCTGGGGATCCTGAGGCTCTACCAGGACCACCTGCTGCACCTGGACCTGGTCAGCATCGGTGAGCCTACTCATCACCTGAGGCTCCTCCTCTCTCTCTCCTCACCTGAGGCTCCTCCTCTCTCTCTCCTCACCTGAGGCTCCTCCTCTCTCTCCTCACCTGAGGCTCCTCCTTCTCTCTCTCCTCACCTGAGGCTCCTCCTCTCTCTCTCCTCACCTGAGGCTCCTCCTTCTCTCTCTCCTCTCTCTCCAGCTCAGTTCCTGTCCCGCCTCCCAGACGAGGAGCTGCTCTCTGACAGACTGTTCGCCTGCATCTCAGCCACGCCCATGCTGAGTGGGAGCAGGAAGTGGACTCAGGTGTTGTCGTCGGGCAGAGACTCTGAGCGGAGCAGCTGATTATTATTATTATTTATATTTATTATTAATATTATGAATAACCATAACCGATTCTGAAACATAGAGTAATTAATAAGGATAATTAGTGTCATTTACATGTTACTCATAAATAAATAGAGCTGGAAGGAATTAAAACAGAAATAAATCAACAGAAACGAAAGATTTGGGAAATTAAATTATTTTCCTGCACATTAATTCCTGTTTTAGTATTTATTGTGTCATGTATTCATGATTATTAGACAATAGAGATAAAACCATATTTAATAATAATCTTTTGCTGGGTCTGAGTCGACAAACATTTTGACCGTTGTTTTATTATTTAAGTCTGGATTCTTTCTGCTGTTCCATTTCTGGTTATTTTACAATTTTCAAACTTTTAAACACAACTCAACATTGATTATGTATATTATTAAACTACTGTATCATTATATTTATGACTATAAATAACACTGTATCAACATGTTATTGTATTTATGACTAAAATATCACTGTATTGACATGTTTTATTATATTTATGACTATAAATAACACTGTATCGACATGTTTCATTATATTTATGACTATAAATAACACTGTATCAACATGTTTTATTATATTTATGACGATATAAAACACTATCAACATGTTTTATTATATTTACGAGTAATAACACTGTATCAACGTGTTTTATTATATTTATGACTATAAATAACAAAGTTTCACTATATTTCTCACACTCAACCACTGAGAGGTGACGTCATTGAGTCCCTGAGGGTTCAGGGCTTCAAGGTTTACGGTGGGAATTGGGATTGGGACGGACACAACTCTAACCGGCATGCATTGCGCCGATCGCCGGTGATCGATTCTGCGCAGAACTGACTCATCGCGAACGAGCCTATTGTGTCCTGTGACGTGACCTCCGGCCGCTGGGGGGCGCTGCGCACCATCAGTTCACTCGAGCACTTCCGGGTTGTCGCTCTGAACCCGGACTTCCGGTCAACGCGCGTGTGGAAACAAACTTTTCCACCACAACACACCGACACGTTTCGTCTCGCTCACCCGAGAAAAGGTGATCGAAGCTCGGCCTGAAGCTGCGGGGGGAGACAGAGAGTTGCCGCCATGAGTCCGGTAAGTTCACCCTGAAGAACCGGGGATTTATGCCGTTAAGGGAACACGTGACGCCGAAAGTCTGCTGCCAGACTCCAGATTTAGAAGTGCGGGTTTAAGGTGCTCGAGCCTCCAGAGGAAGCCTCGCTCCGTGTGGGACGGAACTTCAAGTATTTCCGAAAAGACAAGAGTCCCTCGGTTCTATCGGCGCGAGGAGAACGAACCGGAGCCGTTATTATTATTATTATTATTATTATTATTATAATTATAATTATATATATTAAAGCGCTCACAGATGCATTGGTTCACTGAATTATGTTTGACTGTAGAAATACACTAAAGAACCCAGTCTCGTCTTAAGGGGTCCAGTCCAATAATAATAATAATAATAATAATAATTATTATTGTTGTTATTGTTTTTCTTCACTTTCATTGGTTCTCAGTTGTACATATTTATTTATTATTGCCCTCCTCTCTCTCTCTCTCCTCCTCCCTCTCTCCTATCCCTCTCACCTCCTCCTATCCCTCTCTCCTCCTCCTATCCCTCTCACCTCCTCCTATCCCTCCCTCTCTCCTCCTCCCTCTCACCTCCTCCTATCCCTCCCTCTCTCCTCCTATCCCTCTCACCTCCTCCTATCCCTCTCTCTCTCCTCCCTCTCTCTCTCCTCCTCCCTCTCTTCCTCCGTGTCTCCTCCTCCGATCCCTCTCTCCTCCTCCTATCCCTCTCACCTCCTCCTATCCCTCCCTCTCTCCTCCTCCTATCCCTCCCTCTCTCCTCCTCCTATCCCTCTCTCTCTCCTCTTCCCTCTCTCCTCCCCCCCTCAGCCTCGCTCTAAGAAGCGTCGCCCGACGTTCCGCCGCCTGCTGAAGACGAGCGGCGTGAAGCTGGAGAACAAGACGAAGAATCGTCAGATGAAGCAGGAGAACGTGGCGAAGAAGCAGCGCAAAGAGCAGAAGAAGCTGCGGCAGGCGGTGAAGGACAACGTGCTCAGCAAGCCCCGCCCCCTGGAGACGTACAGGAAGACACCCGGTGAGGAGGCTGTCCCACAATGCACTGCTCTCACCCCATCACTGGCTGCTGCCAAGATGCATTCTGGTCACGATACTGAAGTCACGATACTGAAGTCAACAGCTGTCCAGCTGCACAATGATGCCCTGCATCCCAAGTGTGTACTTGTGTACTTTGTATTTAGAAAAGTCTTGTGTGTCTCCCAGAGGAGGAAGATGTGGAGGATGAGTTCTTGGACAGTCTGCCAACGGACATGATGGAGGAAGACGACCTACAGAGGATGAGAGACCTGGCGGGCCACGCCTCCTTCGTCACCAGGGACCTGTCGTCATGGTACACACACACACAGACACACACTTGTAAAACACGCTAAAGAGAAGCGTGTAACAAGCGTGTGACTGAGGTGTGCTTGTTTCGCCGCCGCAGCGGGCCGGTGCACGGGGGCAAGAGGCGGAGCGGCGAGGTGATGCGCGGCCACGAGAAAATCCCCAGGAAGCTGGCGAGGACGGAGGAGAAGGAGGTGATCCACCTGCTGCCCATCAAGGACCGCCGGGGGGTGGTGCCCCGCAGCGTGGAGAGAGGTACGCCCACTTCCTGTCTGCCAGGCCCGCCCACTTCCTGTCTGCCAGGCCCGCCCACTTCCTGTCTGCCAGGCCCAATGACGTGTGTGTGTGTGTGTGTGTGTGTGTGTGTGTGTGTGTGTGTGTGTGTGTAGTCGTCACAGACCAACTGGAGGAGGAAGAGGAGGAGGAGGAAGCTGCTGCAGAGGAGGAGTTGGATGGTACGCGTGACCTTTGACCTGAGGATGTCAGAAGAGTTTATATGAATGATTAATAATTATCATCTACTTTTTTATTCAGCACCTGAATGCTTCACATCAAATACTATCAAGCTCAATAATATTAGTAATATTAGTGTGGTAATATCAGTAATATTAGTTTAATACCCCACAGACCCACAGGACTCCGCCCCTCTGACCTCACACCAGCAGCAGCAGCTCAGAGTCTCAAAGATCAACGACAGGAAGCTCTGCATCGCACGCCTGGGGTCAGCTGTGGTGTCTGACCCCTACAGCAACGTGAGAGAGAGAGAGAGAGAGAGAGAGAGAGAGAGAGAGAGAGAGAGAGAGAGAGAGAGAGAGAGAGAGAGAGAGAGAGAGAGAGAGAGAGAGAGAGAGAGAGAGAGAGAGAGAGAGAGAGAGAGAGAGAGAGGTGTGTCTGTCTGTGTGAGAGAGAGGTGTGTGTGTCTGTCTGTGTGAGAGAGAGGTGTGTGTGTGTGTCTGTGTGAGAGAGAGGTGTGTGTGTGTGTCTGTGTGAGAGAGAGGTGTGTGTGTGTGTCTGTGTGAGAGAGAGGTGTGTGTGTGTGTCTGTGTGAGAGAGAGGTGTGTGTGTGTGTCTGTGTGAGAGAGAGGTGTGTGTGTGTGTCTGTGTGAGAGAGAGGTGTGTGTGTGTGTCTGTGTGAGAGAGAGGTGTGTGTGTGTGTCTGTGTGAGAGAGAGGTGTGTGTGTGTGTGTCTGTGTGAGAGAGGTGTGTGTGTGTGTGTCTGTGTGAGAGAGAGGTGTGTGTGTGTGTGTGTCTGTGTGAGAGAGAGGTGTGTGTGTGTGTGTGTCTGTGTGAGAGAGAGGTGTGTCTGTGTGAGAGAGAGGTGTGTCTGTGTGTGTCTGTGTGAGAGAGAGGTGTGTGTGTGTGTGTGTGTGAGAGAGAGAGAGAGAGAGAGAGAGGTGTGTGTGTGTGTGTGTGTGTGTGTGTGTGTGTGTGTGTGTCTGTGTGAGAGTGAGGTGTGTGTGTGTGTGTCTGTGTGAGAGAGAGGTGTGTGTGTGTGTGTGTGTGTGTGTGTGTGAGAGAGAGGTGTGTGTGTGTGTGAGAGAGAGGTGTGTGTGTGTGTGTGTGTGTGAGAGTGAGTGAGGTGTCTGATCCCGACAGCAACGTGTGTGTGTGTAGATCCAGAGGGTGAAGCAGCTGCGGGCCATGCTCATGGAGTCGGACCCCTCGGTGGCCGTGACGGTCAGGAAGCTGGTGATGGTTTCTCTGATGGAGATCTTTAAAGACGTCGCCCCGACCTACAGGATCCGACCTCTGACCTCTGAGGAGAAGGCCTCCAAGGTCAGTGTGTGTGAGAGAGAGAGGGGTGTGGTCGTGTGGTCGTGTGGTCGTGTGGTCGTGTGGTCGTGTGGTCATGTGGTCATGTGGTCATGTGGTCGTGTGGTCATGTGGTCGTGTGGTCGTGTGGTCGTGTGGTCGTGTGGTCGTGTGGTCGTGTGGTCGTGTGGTCATGTGGTCGTGTGGTCATGTGGTCGTGTGGTCATGTGGTCGTGTGGTCGTGTGGTCATGTGGTCATGTGGTCGTGTGGTCATGTGGTCATGTGGTCATGTGGTCGTGTGGTCATGTGGTCGTGTGGTCGTTTGCAGGTGAAGAAAGAGACGCAGCAGCTTCGAGACTTCGAGGAGGGTTTAGTCAGTCAGTATAAGTTCTACCTGGAGGACCTAGAGCAGACCGTCAAAGGTACACACACACACACACACACACACACACACACACACACACACACACACACACACACACACACACACACACACACACTCACCCTCCCTCCTCCCCTCTCCATGGCGTCCTCAGACTGGAAGCAGCAGAAGAAGAAGCGCCGTGAGGCCGTGGGCCTGCAGTCCTACCTGGGTCTGGCTCAGGTGGCGGTGCGCTGCCTGTGTGAGCTGCTGCTCGCTCTTCCTCACTTCAACTTCCACAACAACATCGTCGTCATCCTCGTTCCCCTCATGAACGACGCCGTGCCGCAGGTGAGTTCCTGTGTGATGCGTTCAGGTGTCTGTTACAGGTGTGTGTTGTGATGCGTTCAGGTGTCTGTTACAGGTGTGTGTTGTGATGCGTTCAGGTGTCTGTTACAGGTGTGTGTTGTGATGCGTTCAGGTGTCTGTTACAGGTGTGTGTTGTGATGCGTTCAGGTGTCTGTTACAGGTGTGTGTTGTGATGCGTTCAGGTGTCTGTTACAGGTGTGTGTTGTGATGCGTTCAGGTGTCTGTTACAGGTGTGTGTTATGATGCATTCAGGTGTCTGTTACATGCGTGTGTTGTGATGCGTTCAGGTGTCTGTTACATGCGTGTGTTGTGATGCGTTCAGGTGTCTGTTACAGGCGTGTGTTGTGATGCGTTCAGGTGTCTGTTACAGGCGTGTGTTGTGATGCGTTCAGGTGTCTGTTACAGGCGTGTGTTGTGATGCGTTCAGGTGTCTGTTACAGGTGTCAGGTGTGTGTTGTGATGCGTTCAGGTGTCTGTTACAGGTGTCAGGCGTGTGTTGTGATGCGTTCAGGTGTCTGTTACAGGTGTCAGGTGTGTGTTGTGATGCGTTCAGGTGTCTGTTACAGGTGTCAGGTGTGTGTTGTGATGCGTTCAGGAAGCTCTTCCAGCAGGACAAAGAGGGCGGGGCTTCGTTGGCCACGGTGCGCGTCATCTCCGGAGTCATCAAGAGCCTCAGCTTCAACGTCCGGCCTGAGGTAACGAATCAAACACACCCACCTGTTGGACAGTGATGTCAGACCCCTCCCCCTCACCTGCAGTGATGTCAGACCCAGACTAACTCCCCCTCCCTAGATGCTCAGGACTCTGCTCTGCCTGAGGATCAAGGAGGTCCAGATGAAGAAAGACCTGCAGGACACGGCACCAACGAAGAAGTTAATGTACCACAAAGAGAAGAAGAAGCACCTGTCCAGGATGCAGAGGAAGGTAAATGAAGCGCACCTCTCTGTCCAGGATGCAGAGGAAGGTAAATGAAGCGCACCTCTCTCTGCTGACACTTGAAGTAACACGTGTGTGTGTGTGTGTGTGTGTGTGTGTGTGTGTGTGTTTGTGTCCAGTGGAAGAAGGCTGGAGAGAAGCTGGATCAGGAGCTTCTAGAAGCTGAAGCCTCAGACAGCAAAGAGAAGAAGATCAAGCTGGTAAGTCAGAGGATCGTTTAACATGAAGAGTGATGAAGAGCAACTGGATTGAACTCTTTCCTCCTCTTCCTCAGCACACAGAGACTCTGAACATCGTCTTCCTCATTTACTTCAGGATTTTAAAGAAAGCTCAGAAATCTGTTCTTCTTCCAGCTGTTCTGGAGGGACTCGCTAAGTACGACACACACACACACACACACACACTCACACACTCATACACAGACACACTAATGATTACTGTGATGTCACTTCCTGTCAGCTTTGCTCACCTGATCAACTTGGAGTTCTTTGACGACCTGCTCAACGTGCTGCAGAACCTCGTCCAATCAGGAGTAAGTATTCTGCTCGACCCCGCCCCCTGAACGGGCCGGTATCAGACCGACCAATCGATTAACGTCCTCATATCAACAGGATCTGACCAATCGGGAGAGTCTCCACTGCATCCAGACGGTCTTCACCATCCTGTCAGGACAAGGTACCTGTCTGTCTTCATGTCTGTCTGCATTCCTGTCTGTCTGTCTGTCTGCCTTCCTGTCTGTCTGCATTCCTGTCTGTCTGTCTGTCTGTCTGTCTGTCTGCCTTCCTGTCTGTCTGTCTGTCTGCCTTCCTGTCTGTCTGTCTGTCTGCCTTCCTGTCTGTCTGCCTTCCTGTCTGTCTGCCTTCCTGTCTGTCTGCATTCCTGTCTGCCTTCCTGTCTGTCTGTCTGCCTTCCTGTCTGTCTGCCTTCCTGTCTGTCTGCATTCCTGTCTGCCTTCCTGTCTGTCTGCCTTCCTGCCTGTCTGTCTGTCTTCCTTCCTGTCTGCCTTCCTGTCCACATGTCTGTCTGTCTCTCACCCCCCCCCCTCCCCAGGTGCGGTCCTGACGGTGGACCCGCTCACCTTCTACTCTCAGCTCTACAGGATGTTGCTTCTTCTTCACGCAGGTCAGATTTTAACTCTTCACTTTCTGTTGAGCGTCCGTTTGGTCCTCCGTCACGTAAAGCTGTCGTCCGTCTGTCTCAGGGGCGCCCAATGATGACATCATCATCGTGCTGCGCTGCCTGGACACCATGCTGATTCGTCGCAGGAAGCAGGTGACCCTGCAGCGGGCGATGGCGTTCGTGAAGCGCCTGAGCGTTCTCAGTCTGCACGTGCTGCCCGACGCCAGCGTGGGGCTGCTCGCCGCCAACAGGTCCATCGTGCACGTGAGTACTACACGTTGAAGTACCACACGGCTGTAAAAGTACTACAAGTATACCGTATTGACTGTTTGTGTTTTAGGCGTTCCCGAAGTGTGACTTCCTGTTGGACAACGAGTCTCAGGGCAGCGGCTTCTACCTGCCGGAGCTCGACGAGCCGGAGCACTGCAACGCCCAGAACACGGCATTGTGGGAACTCCACACACTGCAGGTACTGGTACACACACTGCAGGTACTGGTACACACTCTGCAGGCACTGGTACACACTCTGCAGGCACTCGTACACACTCTGCAGGCACTCGTACACACACTGCAGGCACTCGTACACACACTGCAGGCACTCGTACACACACTGCAGGCACTCGTACACACACTGCAGGCACTCGTACACACACTGCAGGCACTCGTACACACACTGCAGGCACTCGTACACACACTGCAGGCACTAGTACACACACTGCAGGCACTAGTACAGTGCTGCGTTGGGCTAGCGCTGTGTTGTGCTAGCGATGTGTTAGCGTTGTGCTAGCGATGTGTTAGCGTTGTGCTAGCGCTGCGTTGTCTAACACTCCTGTCCCCACCACAGAGGCACTACCACCCGGTGGTGCAGCGGATAGCGGTTCATCTCAGCAGGGGGGCTCCCAGTGACGGGGCGGCGGCGCTCAGTGCGGACCTGAGCCGCAGGTACGTTCTTAAACTCTCATGGCGTGTGTTGACTTCCTGTGGTTGTGTGTTGACTTCCTGTGGTTGCGTGTTGACTTCCTGTGGTTGCGTGTTGACGTCCTGTGGTTGCGTGTTGACGTCCTGTGGTTGCGTGTTGACGTCCTGTGGTTGCGTGTTGACGTCCTGTGGTTGCGTGTTGACTTCCTGTGGTTGCGTGTTGACCTTCCTGTGGTTGCGTGTTGACGTCCTGTGGTTGCGTGTTGACGTCCTGTGGTTGCGTGTTGACGTCCTGTGGTTGCGTGTTGACTTCCTGTGGTTGCGTGTTGACTTCCTGTGGTTGCGTGTTGACTTCCTGTCCAGATCTCCAGCAGAGCTGTTCAACGTCTACAGCGTCAAAGACATGACCTTCAACCCCCCTGTAGCTCCACCCGGCACCAAGAAGAAGGTACACGAAGCAAACGCACCTTTATACTTGCGATCCCTGTCGATCAATATGAATATTGATCCTGAATGTAGATTTTGTTCATCAGGATCGTTTTGCGTTCGGAGCGACGTTGCTAGACGCTGAGCTGCAGAGACGAGCTGAGAGCGCCCTGACTGCTGAGGACATCCCGCTGGACTTCACTACACACTGACACACACACATAACTGACACACACACACATAACTGACACACACGCACTCAGAGACTAAACCCAAATGAAGTTCAGATCTTTTATTGAACAAAATTCTGTTGATAAACTCTGCTGATGAATGAATAAACGTTTCTACATCTATCCATGTTTTATTTTGAAAATCAGCAGAAAATACTTCCTCTGTGTGTGTGAGTAGGGGGCGGCGGGGGTTGTTCTGGTCGTTCTATGTAGAAGTCCTTCTGAGTCTCAGGGTGGCACTCAGCCTGGACCCTGGGCCCTGGACCCTGACTCTGACCCTGGACCTGTAGACGTGAGTCCGGTCTGTCTGGACGTCACTGTCCTTCCTCGCCGCGTTGCTGATGGTCCGTCCACTCTGTGATGAGGCGGTTGGCGATGGCGTGTTTTGGAGGAAGCCAGAGGACGGGGGGGTCCCCTCTCCTGGGCGGAGTCTTCACCTGCAGGGCGGAGGAGATTTCCTCCAGACTGAACCAGCGAGCATCCTCCAGCTCCGTGTGGTCAACGGACAGCTGTGGACAGACAGCGGGTCACATGACGGCTGGTCACATGACCAGCGGTTCACATGATACAACGGGAAGTTCTCCTGCTGGACCTCAGAAGATATATTATATAAGATAAAGATGAACCTTTTAAAGGTGTGAGAGCTCACCTGAGAGTGGGCGGGGCTAACAGAGGCATGGAAGCCCATCATGAAGGAGCTGTGAGGAAACGGCCAGTGCTGCGAGGAGCTGTAGGAGACCCTGGAGACCTCCAGACCCACCTCCTCAGCCACCTCCCTGCACAGAGTCTCCTCCACGGTCTCACCTGGACCACCCACAGAGAAACAGACACGAAACCAGGTGAGCAGACGGACGGGAAACCAGGTGAGGTATTTATGGAGACAGGTAAGTATGGAGACAGGTAACTGACCCATGTCACAGAAGCCGGCCAGAGCACTGTACATGCCCTGAGGAAAGGACGACTGACGGCCTAACAAACACCGTTTCCCATCAGACACCAAGACGATGACCACCGGAGACATCTGGAGAAAGACCAGGAGGAACCAGTCAAGACCAGGAGGAACCAGTCAAGACCAAGGGGAACCAGTCAAGACCAGGAGGAACCAGTCAAGACCAAGGGAAACTAGTCAAGACCAAGAGGAACCAGTCAAGACCAAGAGGAACCAGTAAAGACCAGGAGGAACCAGTCAAGACCAAGGGAAACCAGTCAAAACCAGGAGGAACCAGTCAAGACAGTCAAGACCAAAGGGACCCAGTCAAGACCAGGAGGAACTCAATAAAAAAACACCACAGAGAACAAGGTAACAAGCTGGTCTGGATGTGCTTTGGATCTCGTTTAGTACTGGGTCAGATCTTGTTTTGGATCTGGTTCAATCCTGGTTTCCAGCTGGTTCAGATCTAGTCTAGACCAGATTCAGATCTGGTGTAGACCTGGTTCCAGCAGGTTCCTACCTTGGGGTAGTAGGTGATGCCGGAGCGGCTGCAGACTCTCTGACTTCCTGCCTGGTTCCGTTGGGTCGGCTTGCCTGTGGCGCTGCAAAAGCCGCTGGTTTGATGCCAGCGCAGCAGAGCCTGACCCTGAAGGACAGAACCGGATCAGGACAGACCCGGATCAGGACCTGACCACTAGTTACAACAGGTGAGTCAGTTCAGAAGACAGTACTAGTTGTAGAACACACAGTACTAGTTTTAGTACCCACCTTGGCCACTAGAGGTGCCTCTGGTTCCGTCAGGAGAAAGAAGGCCTTCCTCAGACTGATGAAGTTTCCTCCACACACTTGTTCTACTGCTGCTCGATCCAGTTCTCCTAGAACCGCAAACACAGACCACATAGAACCCAGTGTAGACTGGCGCATTCAGGAACCCACTAACGTGTAGACTGCTTTCCTCAACATTCTACACACAACACCCCATAATGAGGGAAAGGTTTTGTGGAAAGTTTTACTGAAAGAAGAAAGAATGAAAATACAACATAAGTATTCAGTCTTTGCCATGACACTCAACATGGAGCTCCTGTTCCCACTGCTCATCCTTCAGATGTTCCTACACCTTGATTGGAGTCCACTTGTGCTAAATGAGGTGACTGGACATGATAGAAACCACCCGGCTGTCTGCAGAACACCAGGCCAACTGGTGACGGCGCATGTCAGAGCACAAAACAAAGGGTCCAGGATCAGGCTGGAGACCTCCAGGACTGAATGCTATGGAGGCCCAGAGCTGCAAAGGGGACAAAAACATTTCTGCCGCTCTGAAGGTCCCAATGAGCACAGTGGCCTCCCTCATCTGGACAGGGACGGAGTTTGGAACCACAGGACTCTTCCTCAAGCCGCCCAGACGACCTGGGAGAACCTTCCAGAAGGAACCATCTCTGCAGGCCTGTTTGCTCGCGGCCAGACAGAAGCCTCTCCTTGGTAACAAGCACACGAGCGCCTGGAGTAGGAACCTGAAGGACTCTCAGACCATAAGAAACTAAATCCTCTCTTTGCAGCGTTCTAGATGAGTGTTCTTACCGACGTCCAGACAGAACTGGACCTGGTTCTGTTCAGA
Organism: Clinocottus analis; assembly: GCF_023055335.1. NCBI lineage: Eukaryota > Metazoa > Chordata > Actinopteri > Perciformes > Cottidae > Clinocottus > Clinocottus analis. Next base: position 30,344 of record NW_027176198.1, on the reverse strand, counting down.
GCAGCCAATCAGAACCGACTCTTCCAGCAGGGTGCCGTCTAAACCGAGTCTCTCCAGCATCGCCTGCACGTCTGGAACACACAGAATGCTCATCAGGAGTGTTGTCTGAGGTTCTACCATGTTCTGCCTCTGACGTTTTCATTCTTTTCTCACTGACATTCTCTTTCAAAGTTCTCAAACTAATAACTTTCCTGAGCTCCTGTACTTGTGGTTCTCCACTTTAAGTTCTCAACCTGCGGTTCTCTTTAGATTCGACCCCCTGTGGTTCTCGTGAGGTTCTCCCCATACGGTTCTCCTCTTGAGATTCTCCCCCTGCGGTTGCCTTCCATTTGTCGTGTGCCTGT
>NW_027176198.1:20000-25000 GCF_023055335.1 Clinocottus analis | reverse complement strand
ACACAACAACATGGACTAGCAGAGCCGGGACTCGAACCACCAACCCTCTGATCGAAAGACAGGCATGCTAATCACTGAGCCACAATCGCCCACTACTGCTACCTGTACTACTGCTGCTACTTGTACTACTGTTGCTACCTATATTGCTGCTACTGCTACCTGTACTACTGCTACTTGTACTGCTACTACTGCTACCTGTACTGCTACTGCTGCTACCTGTACTACTGCTACTGCTACCTGTACTACTACTGCTGCTACCTGTACTACTGCTACCTGTACTACTGCTACTTGTAGTACTGCCACCTGTACTGCTACTACTGCTACCTGTACTACTACTGCTACTTGTACTGCTACTACTGCTACTTGTACTGCTACTACTGCTACTTGTACTACTGCTGCTACTTGTACTGCTAGTACTAGTACATGTACTTCAACTACTGCTACCTGTACTACTGCTGCTACTTGTACTGCTAGTAGTAGTACATGTACTTCAACTACTGCTACCTGTAAACACAGTACTACCTCTGAAGCTCTGTGAGGTGTAAAGTACAAGAAGCTGGTGGTAAATAAATATTTGTTCTTGTTCACGGTCAGAAAGCAGGAAGTCGGCCAGCGGCATCATCTACACCATGAAGAGCTGCAGTGAGCCCTCCAGCCAGCAGGGGGCTCCAGCTGCCTGCAGTAAGTAATCCCTCCAGCCAGCAGGGGGCTCCAGCTGCCTGCAGTAAGTAATCCCTCCAGCCAGCAGGGGGCTCCAGCTGCCTGCAGTAAGTAATCCCTCCAGCCAGCAGGGGGCTCCAGCTGCCTGCAGTAAGTAATCCCTCCGGCCAGCAGGGGGCTCCAGCTGCCTGCAGTAAGTAATCCCTCCAGCCAGCAGGGGGCTCCAGCTGCCTGCAGTAAGTAATCCCTCCAGCCAGCAGGGGGCTCCAGCTGCCTGCAGGTCCTGAGACTCTGACCACCAGGCACTGAATCCTTTCTGTTCTTGTGCAGGTGAAGACACTCCTGCAGCCAAGAGAGCCAGGCCTCACCTGACGTGTGATTGACAGCTGAAGAGGGCAGGGCTTCTGGATGGACTCACCAGATTGATTTTTGATTGGTTCTAATTTTTTTTTTTTTTTTTTACAAACTGTTGGTCAACAGAAAATCAATCAATGACAAACTCCATTTTCATTTCTCATTGAAGCATCTAATACATTGTTGTTTGGAATAAATACAGTTTAATAAGTCTTTAAATGTGGTTATTCTTTCAAGGAAAGGGTTACCCTAACCTTCTTTTAAAGTGTTGAAAAAAGTCCCAGGATGAGATGAATAACATCTATGAAGAGATGAATGTTTATTCATAAAAGAAAACACAAAGGTTCAATTCTTTTATTTTGAAATCAGCCTGCATTCTGATTGGTCAGCCCCGAAACAGGAAATGATGTCATTAAAAAATAGAGCTCTACAGGAAGCTACCTTTACATTCAATCAGATCAATAAAAACCTGCTTCACGATATAAAAACTCTGTTTCACAAAAATATAAATTTACAAAACGGGAAGATTTTAGCCTCTTCTGGAAGAACAAATTAATATAATTATATTTATTTCCCTTTTAATTAATGCCAACGCCCTTCGATGAGGAGTAACTGAGGGAACATTTTAAAATCCCCTGAAACAAGACCAACAAACAGGAAATCTTCTGGGCTCTGATGTCACACACAGGAAGCCACATTAGCAAACAGGAAACTATAATAAACTCCATTAGCAAACAATCTTCATTGATCCCTCAGCTTGTTGTTGTTGTTGTTGTGACTACGGAACACGTTGCGCAACGTTTCTTTGTGGAAGTTGTGTTTGATGAAGACGTGTTGTGTTTGAGGATGAAGGCTTGTCCACCTTGTCCCGATGATGGAGTGAGAAGGAACAGCTGGTCCTTTCAGTGGGCGGGTCATCATGATGATGTCATCATAATGACATAATCCAACAAGTCCCTGAAGCTCCGCCTCTTCAGTGGCCCAAGATGTGGTTGATGTGACCCTGAAGCATGAAACATGACTTTAATCCACTTTAACTCAACAAAACACGGAGAACATGGACATCAGAGAACCTTCCTGGTTCATGACCAGGAAGGTTCTTAGAACTTACTGGTTCTCCTCCGAGACACCTGGGACAACAGAGCAGGGGAGGTCTGGGCCGGACCACCTACACACACACACACACACACACATCATTATATTCATAACTACATTACAGACCTGTTTTAACCTGTTATTAAGCTGTTAACTCTTTATTCCAGGTATCTGCTCGAGTCACGACCTGAACACACCTGCTGTTCTTGTTGCTGATTGGACGCCGTAAAGGTGTGGGATGTTTCCATTGGACACTCAGGCATCTGAAGCTCCGCCCCCAAACACACACGCTTCTGAAAACAAAACATCGTCAACTCAAACCCCGCCTTCATCTCAGAGGTACTTAAAGCACTCTTTACTGTACTACATCTCAGAGGTACTTATAGTACTCTTTACTGTACTACATCTCAGAGGTACTTAAAGCACTCTTTACTGTACTACATCTCAGAGGTACTTATAGTACTCTTTACTGTACTACATCTCAGAGGTACTTATAGTACTCTTTACTGTACTACATCTCAGAGGTACTTATAGTACTATTTACTGTACTACATCTCAGAGGTACTTATAGTACTCTTTACTGTACTACATCTCAGAGGTACTTATAGTACTCTTTACTGTACTACATCTCAGAGGTACTTATAGTACTCCTTACTGTACTAAATCTCAGGGGTACTTATAGTACTCTTTACTGTACTAAATCTCAGAGGTACTTATAGTACTATTTACTGTACTACATCTCAGAGGTACTTATAGTACTCCTTACTGTACTAAATCTCAGGGGTACTTATAGTACTCTTTACTGTACTACATCTCAGAGGAACTTATAGTACTTTGTACTGTACTACATCTCAGAGGTAAATAGTGTACTTTTAACTGTACTATTTCTCATACTATTGTAGGGGAGTATTTTGATAACGTGGTATTAGTACCTTTACTGCAGTAATATGAACGCCTTCATCATCATCTTCATCACTCACCGCTCTGCAGCCCCATGAATCCACTTTCGGTTCCAAACTTCTCTTCTTCTGGACGTTAACACACTGCATGCTAACAGCTAACGGAGCTAACCGGAAGTTCGACTGGGAGAAAACCGGGAACACGCGCCGTTAAACCGGAGCGTGACGTCGTTCACGAGTGAAATCCCGCCGTTAAGTGGCGGCTTGTTGTTGTTGACCTTCTCTTCAAGTTTAAAGACGCGACATCACCACTTCCGGTTCAAGGAGCGCTCTGGCCTTCAAAACAAAAGCTTAGTCGTTTCCGGGTTTCTTTGCCACAGATATTTGGAGTTTTTAATTTGATAGTTTAATTACTATAAATATTCCTGACTATTAACTGTTGTCCCAATGATCACTTATAGGGAAAGCAGTCGACTACAGTCGTGAAATACCATCAGTTGTATCGTTTTCTGAAAGATAACATTTTTACTGCTCCTTTCTTTCCTGAATATTCATGGTAATTATAGAGAAAATACAGTTATTAGTAAAGGAATGTCGAAAGTTATTCATTATTTCTCTCGTTTATTAATCATCACATTACAAAACCCTTTGATTCTAGTTATTTGGGAAGATCAAAAAACACCAACCAGAAATACTTTATACATTTTATTTTGACGTCCCTAGAACCGGAAGTCTGGTGTCTATTTACTTGTCACGTCACATTGGCGCCTTTTCATGGTTGCGTCCAAATTACGTGACGTCAAGCTATGGACGGCCAATCAGAGCGGAGAAAGCATGTACTCTTGATCTGGAGGCTTAACTACTATTCTATTATAGTTTATAATCATTTATAATCAATCATAATTGTTATGATTAAATAATTATTTCTCAAAACGTTTTAAATTAAATTACCAAACATTGTTTACATGTAAATGAATATATGTATTGATGCTGCAGAGACGACCTGTGAGCACCAGATGGCAGCAGCGTGTTGATGACGACGCTCTGCTCTGTTTGAAAGACACGAGGAAGTCTCTAACTGACACAGAGAGTGAGACACAGAGAGTGAGACACAGAGAGTGAGACACAGAGAGTGAGACACAGAGAGTGAGACACAGAGTGTCAAAGAGAGTAAGACACAGAGAGTGAGACAAAGAGAGTGAGACAAAGAGAGTGAGACAAAGAGAGTAAGACACGGAGAGTGAGACAGAGAGACATAGTCTCTGTTTGTGTCTGTGAGTCTGTGTTTGTGTCTGTGTGGAGGAGGAAAAGGAGGATGAAGGTTTTCATTGATTATCTGTCAGAAACAAAAAGGAAATGCTGGTTTTCCAAAATGTTCCAATAAAGTCTCAAAGGAGTTACTGTGTGTGTGTGTGTGTGTGTGTGTGTGTGTGTGTGTGTGTGTGTGTGTGTGTGTGTGTATGTGTACAGTACAGTGTGATCTTTAAAATAACTATATATATAAATATATATATATATATATATATATATATATATATATATATATATATATATATATATATATAAATAACTATATATATATATATTTGTAAACATATTTATAAATATAAATATTTATAAATATATATTTCCTTTCCAGAGAGCGACGCTGTTACAGTTCACTGAACCGCCCTGTGGGGGGAGCTGTGGTTCCTCAGATCAATACAGTATTTCTGTAGTACTACTACACTACCACCACCACAACTACTACTACTACTACTACGGCTACGACGACTACGACTACTACTACTGTAGTTTGGTAGTTCTCTGTTGTAACAAAACGTCTTTCATTAAATGTTTACCGTTCTAACGAAGATCATTACTATGAGATGTATATGAACATTACTATAATATATATATATATATATATGAACATTACTATAATATATATATATGAACATTACTATAATATATATATATATATATATATATATATATATATATATATATGAA
>NW_027176198.1:0-2500 GCF_023055335.1 Clinocottus analis | reverse complement strand
TACGCCCCGTTGCGTCCTAACCTACGCCCCGTTGCGTCCTAACCTACGCCCCGTTGCGTCCTAACCTACGCTCCTTTGCGTCCTAACCTACGCACCGTTGCGTCCTAACCTACGCTCCTTTGCATCCTAACCTACACCTCGTTGCGTCCTAACCTACGCTCCTTTGCGTCCTAACCTACGCCCCGTTGCGTCCTAACCTACGCTCCTTTGCGTCCTAACCTACGCACCGTTGCGTCCTAACCTACGCTCCTTTGCATCCTAACCTACACCTCGTTGCGTCCTAACCTACGCTCCTTTGCGTCCTAACCTATGCCCCGTTGCGTCCTAACCTACGCTCCTTTGCATCCTAACCTACGCCCCGTTGCGTCCTAACCTACGCCCCGTTGCGTCCTAACCTACGCTCCTTTGCATCCTAACCTACGCCCCGTTGCGTCCTAACCTACGCCCCGTTGCGTCCTAACCTACGCCTCCTTGCGTCCTAACCTACGCCTCGTTGCGTCCTAACCTACGCTCCTTTGCATCATAACCTACGCCCCGTTGCGTCCTAACCTACGCCCCGTTGCGTCCTAACCTACGCCCCGTTGCGTCCTAACCTACGCCTCCTTGCGTCCTAACCTACGCCTCGTTGCGTCCTAACCTACGCTCCTTTGCATCATAACCTACGCCCCGTTGCGTCCTAACCTACGCCCCGTTGCGTCCTAACCTACGCCTCGTTGCGTCCTAACCTACGCCCCGTTGCGTCCTAACCTACGCCTCGTTGCGTCCTAACCTACGCCCCGTTGCGTCCTAACCTACGCCCCGTTGCGTCCTAAACTACGCCCCGTTGCGTCCTAACCTACGCTCCTTTGCATCCTAACCTACGCCCCGTTGTGTCCTAACCTACGCCCTGTTGTGTCCTAACCTACGCCCCGTTGCGTCCTAACCTACGCCCCGTTGCGTCCTAACCTACGCTCCTTTGCATCCTAACCTACGCCCCGTTGCGTCCTAACCTACGCCCCGTTGCGTCCTAACCTACGCCCCGTTGCGTCCTAACCTACGCCCCGTTGCGTCCTAACCTACGCTCCTTTGCGTCCTAACCTACGCACCGTTGCGTCCTAACCTACGCTCCTTTGCATCCTAACCTACACCTCGTTGCGTCCTAACCTACGCTCCTTTGCGTCCTAACCTACGCCCCGTTGCGTCCTAACCTACGCTCCTTTGCGTCCTAACCTACGCACCGTTGCGTCCTAACCTACGCTCCTTTGCATCCTAACCTACACCTCGTTGCGTCCTAACCTACGCTCCTTTGCGTCCTAACCTATGCCCCGTTGCGTCCTAACCTACGCTCCTTTGCATCCTAACCTACGCCCCGTTGCGTCCTAACCTACGCCCCGTTGCGTCCTAACCTACGCTCCTTTGCATCCTAACCTACGCCCCGTTGCGTCCTAACCTACGCCCCGTTGCGTCCTAACCTACGCCTCCTTGCGTCCTAACCTACGCCTCGTTGCGTCCTAACCTACGCTCCTTTGCATCATAACCTACGCCCCGTTGCGTCCTAACCTACGCCCCGTTGCGTCCTAACCTACGCCCCGTTGCGTCCTAACCTACGCCCCGTTGCGTCCTAAACTACGCCCCGTTGCGTCCTAACCTACGCCCCGTTGCGTCCTAACCTACGCCCCGTTGCGTCCTAACCTACGCCCCGTTGCGTCCTAACCTACGCCCCGTTGCGTCCTAAACTACGCCCCGTTGCGTCCTAACCTACGCCCCGTTGCGTCCTAACCTACGCCCCGTTGCGTCCTTACCTACGCCCCGTTGCGTCCTAACCTACGCCCCGTTGCGTCCTAACCTACGCCCCGTTGCGTCCTAACCTATGCCCCGTTGCGTCCTAACCTACGCCCCGTTGTGTCCTAACCTACGCCTCCTTGCGTCCTAACCTACGCCTCGTTGCGTCCTAACCTACGCTCCTTTGCATCATAACCTACGCCCCGTTGCGTCCTAACCTACGCCCCGTTGCGTCCTAACCTATGCCCCGTTGCATCATAACCTACGCCCCGTTGCGTCCTAACCTACGCCCCGTTGCGTCCTAACCTACGCCCCGTTGCGTCCTAACCTACGCCCCGTTGCGTCCTAACCTACGCCCCGTTGCGTCCTAACCTACGCCCCGTTGCGTCCTAACCTACGCCCCGTTGCGTCCTAAACTACGCCCCGTTGCGTCCTAACCTACGCCCCGTTGCGTCCTAACCTACGCCCCGTTGCGTCCTTACCTACGCCCCGTTGCGTCCTTACCTACGCCCCGTTGCGTCCTTACCTACGCCCCGTTGCGTCCTAACCTACGCCCCGTTGCGTCCTAACCTACGCCCCGTTGCGTCCTAACCTACGCCCCGTTGCGTCCTAACCCTCGCATCCTCTTTCCTTCTGGTTGGTTCGTCTGTTTTCACAGTCGCAGCTTCGGTTTGGACAAAGTGTGAATATGATTCAACACATTAAATATCAGAGCTGAAGTTTCATCGTAACTGTGTTC
>NW_027176197.1:0-9292 GCF_023055335.1 Clinocottus analis | reverse complement strand
GCAGAAAATGTTTTTTTTTTTTTGCATTTTGCATTTTTCAACACATTATTTATGCACATAAATATAGCCCTGCTTTAATCGCCTCACCAATACACCCTTCTTCAAAAAGATGAATTCAGGTAACTCACTAAATATGCTAAATGAGGTTAATTTAGTCCTAAATCCTGGATCACCCAAGTAGTTGTGGTTTATTTTGTTTGGTTATTCTGTTGTCACTTCCCTGCTGAGTAAAGTAGACATCAGCCCCTGTTTGAATCCACATTACTTACCACTTAGTTAGTAATACAGCTCGTGCTCAGGGTAGAATGACAAAGCGGCTAAAAAGAATCGCCCTTGTTAGATAATCCAAAATAAATTGGCTTTAAAAGAGATCTGTTTTTTGAGGCCATTTAACGAGAGAGCAGGGGAATGATGCTTTGGCTGCCAAACAGACTTGTGTTTTTTAGATATGACCCGCAGCAGATATTCCCTTGTGTCCAATATGGAGATACAACTGCAGTTGGCTAAGCAATCAAGATACTCTCCAGAAAACATATGGGATTAACCCGGTTTTAGTTTGAATTTCAAAGGTTCCCGAAGAGGATAAAGCCCATGAGAATTATAAATCAGATCATGAATGTCCAAATCCCTTGCAGTTTGAAGGGAATCCTTTTTTTGGGGGGGAGCAATGGCGGATGTTGCATCGCAAATTTAATGGTCTCCCGGCTTGTATTGAGGCCCACACACAAAAAGAAATTGAAAAACATTTTGCCAACGTTTTGTACTTGTCTTTCAACCTTTTTATTCCTCAGCCAACCATTTCCACCCTCTTTCCACAGGAGCAAACAAACTCGACAGCATGTATACCTGTCTTACTCTCCTCTCTACACTGGCATAGTTTAACTAACACAAACTCATTTAGTATTTGAGAGATCGAAAAGCATTGCGAGGCACATCACACCAGTGGAAGTGTCGAAGTCTTTTTATTAACAAGACGTCTGCTTAACTTTCCCTTTATAGCTCTTTTTTATAGGCACTCTAGCCACAGCCTGTGGTCTCGGTCATGGTGTTCCGTCTGTCTAACGTGGTTTTCATGCACCACTAAAACCAACAAACTACCATCGGCACATGTTCGAATACCTCATTAAATATAGGAGGTCCCTTGTTAGCTTTTTACGCACTGAGGATAAATGGAGAGTCTAGGCCACACTGAGAGCACGGGGCGACCACTGACACAGACCGTTTGAAGTTGTAAGAAATGGGCTTGTGGTGGCGCAGGAGCCATCTCTTCATTTTGTCTTCAAAGAAAGGAAACATCAGACTTTTAAGAGACGGAGTGCTTGAAAATGAAGATATTTCCATTCGGGACGAGAGAGGCAGAGTAAAGACTCTTGTATCTTGGCTCACTGAACTCTTTTTGTACGCTGCGTGAAGCTCCACATGCAATACAGACAAATAGATGCTTTTCATGCGTATCTCAAGGGATTAAGGAACAGTCCTCGACCCTAAACGCACAGTAAATATAGACGCAACACGCTGTCTCTCAGTCTTCCTTTGGTGATAGCACGAGTGGGAAACCTCAAACAACCTCTCCCCTCCCATCCAACACTCCCTGTCTACTTCATCTCTACAGCTCCTCTCTGGGTTTGTAACATTTATTGGGCTTCACGGGAGGCCTGCTGGGCGCGCTACAAAACAGTCATGCTCAGTCAGGCCGTGGGAGCGGGAGGAACAGCCTCTGTTGTCTGTGGGAGAGTAAGGAGGAGAGAGCAGTGGGAATTGTGACTATGATTCCCACATCCTACCGAAGCCGCTGATACGGTTTATTGTGTTTCATCCTATGCTATATATATACATATATATATATACTTTCTATTTTATTTTGCCTCCCAAATGAGCAGTCTTTTATGGGCTAATTAGCATCATCAGCTTCTAACTTTGTTCATTTGACTTCAGTAAGAGTGTAAAAGGGGAGTTAAACGATATGTTCAAGAGAATAAAAAAAAGAGGAAAGGATGAGGAAAACAGACAAAGGCAGCAGACCGCAGTTTGAGTTTCTGACGTTACATATAGAGTGAAAGAGGAAAAGATAAATAAGAAGTGAAAAGGACAATTTCATCCTGCCATTTCTTTTCTTCTTTTTACTCCATTACTGTCCGGAGATATTGTAAAGGCTGAGTTCCTAATAAATGGTGTAAGAGCATTTATTATTGATGCTCTGTCTGTGGCTGTGGTCCTACTGCAAAGGCCATGTGGGGGAAAGCACATTTCTTCACAGAAATGGAAGTCAGCTTTTACTCTTTTACTCTTTATCTCAGCGACACCGTCCACAACCTTGAGTTGTGCCGTGTATCTGAGGCTTCCCTGCCTTTGTTGCAGTGCTTCTATTGTCAGAAACATTGTGTGCTTTAATTATTGAGGATATTAAGGAGAGGTTTTGACCCATATTGTCGACCCCTTTGTCTGCATGCCACTTTAGATCTTCACTGTATAAGCATTTGTTAAATTTTTAGTGCAATGTTTTGCATAATTCAAGTCTCTCGATATTCTTTTGACAGGAAGTAGCCCAGATGAGGCTAAACAGAGAGGGGAAGCAACCAAAAGAGAACGCTATGGGACCACAGTACCTCTCCTGCTGAAGGGCAAGGAACGCAGACCTTTCTTCCAGCACACTGCCAGGGTAAATATTCACAAGGCCATCTAGCATCACAAGCTTATGCTAATGCTTTTGTTTGACATAACCACAGTATATGACTCCCCCATTGCCTCTTCCCCGCTTGCTTGATTTTCTTCTAAAGAAAGTCCCTTGCTCAGCGCTGTTTATCCTGATGTTCGGTTCTCCTGTCCGGTGACTGTCTCCTGAAACTAGTCTTTAACACTAGCCTTTCAACAGTTTTGCAAGTCAGCAGTGCAAAAACGTGACGCTTTGAGGGAAGATTTGACAGCGTGAAGCCACCTTTCAACACCTTGTAGATTGTGTCAATTATGTCCCTTACCATTACATATATGATAGATTAAAAGATGCAATCATACATTATATAGTCCAATCAGCTCTCCCTGGACTCTCGAGACTTGTGTTCTCAGGCAGGGGAAACCAATCTGTCTCATCTAGTACAGCTGGAAAAGAAAATATTTGAAATTTGGCTTCCCCCACCACAACTTTAAGGAAACTTTTTCCAGAGGAGGGAAATGCGTAGGTGTTACAGACTCCCTGAGCAATTATATTCTTTTTCCTGGTGCAGGGAAGTCACCATCTGAGAGAGCAGTTTTTTCCCAGCCTCATGCGCTCCTCTCCAAGTCAGTAGAGAGGGGCAGTGAAGTTAATTACATTAATTAAATTGATCACCCACATGTCACAATGGCATGAGGACAAATGGTACTTTTAGCTTGAAGGAGCTCCGGACTGCGACTAAAACGGTTGTATTTACCAAATGTATTTACATGGTTGCATTCATGCAAGTGCATGATGAACCACCAGCTTCCATCTCATCCTATGTGCTCGAGGTGAAACTAATTAAACACCATACACGTGTACGGAGCAGTGTACAGTGTGTGATGCACAAATACACTGCGTCAGATACAAAGAAGCACTGACATCTATTCATGAAATCAAAGTACAAATACCACAATTTACAGAAGTAAAACAGTGTTGCATGCAAAAAGTATTCAAAATTTTAAGCATGTAAGTATACATACAAGAATACTGTGTCCTATTTAAAGTATGCAATTATAGTTCTCAGTACGCAGTCAAATGGCTTATTTAATTGTTACAGCATAATACATTCGAATATTACATGATTATAATTGATGCAGTTGAATGAGAGATGCATTTTAATGTTGTCGCTTGAGGTAATTGTATTTATTTTGATACGGTTGGTTTAATTTACTGGACAGCAGTGCATTGTATTTTCTATACTCATTATAAATAAATGTTAAAAAAAGAAGGAAGTAAGAATTCCAATATTTCCCTCGGAAATGTGGCGTAGTAGAAAGTAGCATCAAGTTGTACTCAAACACAGTACTTGACGAAATATACTTCTACCAAAAACAGGTGCGATCAAATCATGTGCTGGTTTATCCAATTGAGAAAGTTTCCGGCACTGGAGAAGTTAGTCTGGAGCCCTGGAAGCACCCCGTTTTAAACTTCATCAGATATGTTTCACCACGAGCTACCGCTAACGTTAAAAAATGTGTTGAGGAGATGCAATGGTTCTGCGGTAGGCTATCTAAAAACTGACCCTTCCCAAATGAAAATGACTTCGAGGGCACCTGGCAATTTTCTTACCAGAGATTGCACAAAGACGTTAACCACTCGGGAATCAGATTGATAAAGCCGCTCCTGGTGGCAACAGAAGGCTACGGAACAGCCGTAAAGTATTGCAATCATTGCATACAGTGACATAGACTCTCCAGACAAACATTCTTGCAGCCACCCTGCAGACAAAAAGACACAGCTGCAGACAAAAAGTATTAGCTTGAGGTCAGCCGACTAAGCATTTCTGTCTCAGATGCGTGCATCTTTTTTACTTCCTATGTTTAGTTTTCATGTCTTCCTTGTATTTTTCTTGTATTTTTCTTTCCAGGTTGTACAACATGAGGCTTCAGGCATATTTAATACTACTGGATTCCTGTCATCCAGTCTTAAGCATATTCTTTGCATGTAATAATCCTCTTCTTTGCCCACGATTTTGAAAAGAAAAGTGCAATTTCATCAGCTTTTTCCATCATGTCATTAGCAACGGTAAACTGATTTCGCGCTGCACACAGCGCAAGTACTTTTCCACACAAAAGAAGAGCACCGTGAATTTGAACACCCTGCCGAGGAGTCGTCTGAAACTCTTCACTAAATATATTAAATGGCTTTTTGAGAAAACAAGCCGAGCATATGGCAAGACGGCTTTGATTTGATTAAAACCTTCAGGATTAAGACTTACTTCCAATGTGGACAGAAAACTTGAAACCCGTCCAGTGGATCTACTTCTACGTCATCCACAGACCTGGGAAGTATAGGATGTGGAAGCTGTCTTCCTGTTCCTCTCACACTATTGTTCCTTTGCCTTCCTGCCTTGTATGCAGCCCCTGTGTCAACCTAAAGGTGAAGCTTCACACAAATGCTGAGCCACAGGCAGGATGGGTGAGATCCGGGCGCCACCTTAACACTCGTGTCATCCTTTTTTATGTGTCTCAGAGTTATCCTGCGTCACTCCAGCTGCTGGTACGTGCGGAAGGTGAACAGCTGATCCTGCTGCTGGAGAGGAATGAGTGAGTGTCCTCTGATTTATTAGAATCCTCCGTACTCTATTCTTCTTCTCGTATTGCTCTTTACGCAATGTGAGAGGAAACCAGATATGTATTATGTTAATCACACACAGGGCCAATAGATAAACCTGTGCTGCCAGCTATGGCAGGCTGGAGTTATATATATATATATATATGCAAGAGAAAAGTTCTCTGGGTCTGGGCTATGATATAGTATATTCAGGGAGGGAGAAAATAATATGTCCCCTAGTGATTGGACTCTTTTATGGTTCAGTCTCTCTGAAGGGCCGAGAGATGAAAGCTGATAAAGAATAAGGAAGAGGAGAGCTCTGAGGACATGCTTATTCTCCCCTGCTTTGCTTTTCCCTCTCCTCGCTCCTCTACTCACTTCCAGACTGTGGAAAATAACACAGTGAACTGTGGAACGAGGGGTGGGCATCATTCTGAGTTCATAAATATGTAGATGTAAACACATTCTCACTTACAAGCTGTTTCATACAGAGAGGAAAGATTGATGTAAAGCCTGAATAAAAAGAGTGTAAAGGCCAGGTTACATGTCTGGGGACCAAACTCGCATGAAGGATGGCCTCGCTGTCTCAGGTCTTGTTTTTTCCCCAATGTTTCTTATTCAGAGGGAGTGGAGGTATAATATTTTACCTTGCTGCTTTGGGATACAGATATAGACATTGAAATGATGGACTTCATCCACAGCTGGTTCGACCTCTAGAAAAAAGAACACAAATCGGGCCGTTGAGATTTTCCACCTGCTTCCCTTTTTCAAACTGCAGAACCTAAGTGGAAGTGGGGAAATTACACACAGCTGCTTTTGCTGGAAATTAAAAGCGAAAATACTGATATTGATTCTCATAATCACTCATATTCACTGATATTGATTCTCATATTCACTCATATTCACTAACAACCCTATATTGCAAATCTGAAAAGAAGATTTAAAGAGTATAATGTGAGCTGATGAACGGATAACTTATTAAACCCTGACCCATGTCTTATTATGTCTTATTTGCCTCATCCAAAACTCAAGGTAACCTGCCAACTCCTGACTAAAGAGCTACTTGCCCAACAAACAAACCAAAATCCTTGAAATAAAATGGCCCAGTCCCAAAATTACAAACTCCTTCCCGACTGAACCTCCCATTCCCTGTTCTAAATGTGACATCGAGTGACCTCAGCTTCAGCTGTGAGTCATCCGTCACCAGCCTGAGGCCTGGGAGCGTGCCGCTATTCCCATCCGGCCTGTTCTCTGTCAGGCCAGATGTGTCCTCTGATATCGCTTCACCGGTCCAGCCAACTCAGAACAGGTGGTCTCTGACCTCTACGTGGGTCAATGTTGTCGAGGCTGTGACCTTTCAGTCTGAGGCCAAAGGAAACACGAGGACACATGAAAGGAAAATGCAAAGGATGCAGCTACGCCTTTAGTTCACTGTAATATGTTCCTAACTGGCAACAGTACGTCCTGCTGAGACATGTCATTTTTCAACTTTTAACATATCCACATCGCGCACTCCCAACTTGGCCGAACCAATCCAATGTCTTGATAGGTATGCTTGATGGTTCAATTGCTCAACATTAATAAAATAGTTCCTTTAATGATTTGAATGGAAGTTTTTTCTCCAGCAAAAAAAAAACAACCTAACTAAAAGGATGTTTTCAGAATAACGGCAATTTAGAGGTGTGGTATGCATATTTAACCCAGAGCTGCCCTCCGAGCTTCACCCGCTAACGCATGATCCCAATGTGAATATCCTCATTGGATATTCTTCAAAGCAGCGTCAGATTTTTTTTTCTACCACTCTGCAGTTAATGTTTAGTGCTGCAGGGCTGCATAGAATATGTTTTAGTTTTACTGCAGCTCCATCGGGAGCAAAAAGGGTCAAGTTTTACTGAGTTTGATCCATAGAAAACTTGATAGGGTACTGAAGTACGGCATGTTGGACCTACAGCAACTACACAATTATTACATATGAACCATAAACCTCTTGTTTATGGTTCATATTGTTTCATGAACCTAAACAACTTGTGTTCTACCAGCTAGTCATGATTTCAAAGGCATTTTGAACAGCAAAGCAGTGTTCAGACCTCAAAACATTATGTTTAATTAGAGTTCAGATTGTGACCTTTCTAAAAAGGAAATTAAGGCTTTGGTAGGTAACATTAGAGAAATCAGCAGGAGTAAGCTAGATTTTTTAAAATATCCAACCAAAAAACCCCGCGCAGTTTTGCCAACTCTTATCCAATGATAGTAGCGAGCAGCACTCGCTCCACAAGTCACTCAAACTAGCAAGAAAGTCGTCAAGTCAGCAACACTGACAGCCTGACCCTTCAGTTCTCCTCCCTCCAACAACATTTTTTTGTTGGAGCATTTCATTTATTGATTGCTGTCGTGATGTAAAGAGCATTTTATATTTTAACAAATGTACATTTTATTGTCTAAAATACAACCAACCCTTGTTATAAGGAACATCATGACATTATGTCCAACAGATCTTACATTTTCCAATTAATTCAAGGGTCCGAAGTAGCATCTGTTTGCATACCTAATACCTAATACTTGCATAAACTCAATGTAAGGATGGAGTCTCTTTAAAAAAAAAAGAAGGTGAAGAACAATGAATCAATACAGTGTGGAAGTAAGTTAACTTTAATGCGACTTCAGGAGAAATGTGGTGAAAAGAAAGGTTTAGAGGGCAAAACAAAAAACCTAATTTGCAGAATCAAGGGGAAAAGAACAAACAACCATTAAGTGGTGGAAGTGAATAGATCTGAATACAAAAGAACTCCACAGCGTAGCAAGTGGTGCCGATTTGTGCTGAGTTATGGCAGATTTTCTGCGAAGGCTCATCCATTTTTTGCTTGAATCTGCTTAGCCGGTGCAGTTTGCTCATTTGGCACCGCCGCAGAGCACACCTGCTCCAAGGCCAGTGTGAAATGATCGCAGTCATCACCAACACGCTACCAGATCCAATTAATAAACTGCTGTTTGTTAGCACCTTGGCCCTGTCCCAGGAAAACTTGGCTACTGCAAGACAAGTACAGAACTACTGAGGAGAGGAATCAGCGGGCTCCCCTGTGTGTGCGTGTGTGTGTGTGTGTGTGTGTGTGTTTGTGTTTGTGTTTGTGTGGGTGGATGGTGTAACAGGGGAGGGGGTGGCAGGGTCTTTGTTTGTGTACACCTTGCAAATAAACACCCAATCTTTGATTTGATTTTGCTGGTTCGTGTAGTCCACTTCTTCTGTGTCCTTGCAGGCCGCTCACCTCAACGAGCAGTAAGTGGACTGCTTCTGTATTTCACAGGCTCTTACATTTTGTGTCAGTTTTTCTGCACTATGTTTGTTTCAATTTATTTTTTTGGTGAGCTCTGGACCCCAGCAGCACATTAGGAAGTGATTCAGATCAGCCGCTCAGTTTGATTTCAATGCCATTGTATATATATATGTATATATATATATATATATGTATATATATATATATATATATATATATATATATATATATATATAAATATATATATATATATATATATATATATATATATGAACTTCTTTGTCCCTCATGCTAGTTCATGGAAATTGGTAGCTTAACATGGTTAAAAATGAAAAAAACTGTTTTCCCATTACTCTGTCGTGTTTTTTGTTAGTTTTTTTTTTGTAAGAGCAATGGGAACAGTCGTGTCATGTACAATATTTAGGGCTTGGCGTGTTGTACAGTGCAAATAGAGCTGGACAGACATGCAGACTTGTGCCAGCAGCGGCAGCTTTGATGTATAGCATTGATCAATGGCACAGTTGGCCAGCTTCAAATGATTAATGGTGGCCGTATGGGACATTCCACATTAGTCTTGATTAAAGACTTCAATAGTAATGTCTGGGGGACCATTGTGCACGAGTGTGTGTGTGTGTGTGTGTGTGTGTGTGTGTGTGTGTGTGTGTGTGTGCGTGTGTGTGTGTGTGTGTGTGTGTGTGCATGTGCTTGTGTGTACATGTGTGTGTGACAGAGAGAAAGATACAATAAATAAGTATTGAAGGTGTAAAGCGTG
>NW_027176196.1:0-9824 GCF_023055335.1 Clinocottus analis | reverse complement strand
CTTCTTTGCGCTTGCAAATTTCTTATAATTAAAGTAAAAAGACCGAGAGCTTTTGGCTGCTTTGACGGGACTGATGTCTCTGCCTTGCATTTAGTATTCAGTCTGCTTTGACTGACTTGTTTGTACATCCTGCATCCAAACACAATAAAGAATTGCCTTCCTGAGTGACAGCAGTTTTGTTTTTTGCAAAATAGAGATCCGTCAAGTTACAATCAAAACCAATTATTACTATTTTTGTATATTGCTGTCATATTTTTAAATACTTTGTTTTTATCTTTTGGCTTTTTATGATTACATTCTGCCGTTTATTGTTTTGTTCAGATCTGTTTAATTATATGGTGTCTCCATATTGCCGTTTTTGCGCCTCTCGTGTTTGTGTTTATGGACTTAAAAATGTTGTAAGAGCTTGAGGGCTTTGTGGATGATATGCAAATTAAATAAATAAATAAACAAGACAGAAGGAGAGGCAAACAGGAAACTGAAGTACGCGTGCCACCAACATTTGACCGGCGTGTAGCCAGAGTGAGACAGACCTGCATGTTCCTGAGGAGCTGGAAGATCTCCATGGTCCTAAGGACAATGTCTTGGACCGTCTCCTGGCCGATGCGACACAGAGAGGCTGTGTTGACATCACGTGCTGCCTGGGCCTGCTGCTGCTGCTGCTGTTGTTGTTGTTGTTGCTGCTGCTGCTGCTGTTGTTGCTGCTGCTGCTGCTGCTGCTGCTGCTGCTGCTGCTGCTGCTGCTGCGGTGGCGGAGGCTGCGTGCCAAAAGGCGACACCAGTGGAGGGGTTGTCATGGACACAGCAGGTGAGGATGCTGATGGAGGAGGGCGTGGGTCCAGGTGAAGTTACCGTCTGGTGCTAGTCCACACCAACACACCCTTACATGCCTGGAAGGAGATGAGCAGAGGGAACAGGAGACGACAATGTTGAGAAAAAGGGAGCTAGGAGGAGTGAAAAGAGTTTTTTCTGAGAAGAGTAATCACATTAATGTTTAAGGACATTGGCAGGACGTTTAGCTTGTTTCCCCCGTCAAGCTATTTGTTTATTGTTGTTTGCATTATTAGAGGAGTCGCTGGCAGTAAAAACTCACTCAGACGCACTTCAACAACACTCATACAAATGAGTATAAGATAAGATGTAAATCTCAGCAGTACAAATGAGAATCCAAGACATATAATAGTGCAGAAGTTAGATATACGGATGTAATATATGACAAATATTAAACATAAGATGAAACAATTATTTGCGGCACACAGGAAAGTGGTGTGTGTGGTTGAGCCACCGCTCACACCTGGATACATTGTAGCCCTCACAGCTGAACCGAGGCGCTGCCTAGCTAAACGCATCCAACACTGACAAAAGTCTAAGAGCTAACATTTTAGCCGTCTCTATAAAGTTGTGTACCGGTTTTCATGAGCAGTTAAACGTGCCTTTACATCGATACACATCTGCTAAATGTCGCCCTGGACTTCAAACCCCGTTCCCAAAAAAGCGCCCGGCTCTGATATCGGGTTAATTAGCCACCGTGCACGATTGGAGCGGCGACACCAAAGCTAAGTGGACAGTCGCCGCCGCACACGACAGCTTCCTCTCGGTTCATTGTCTGTGTCGTCTCGTGAGTCCCGCACGAGGTGAAACCCGACACGGAGGTGAGTGCTCCTATTTATTCAATAGCACGGTAGACAACCTGTAATGTTACCTGTGTGTTGGTAATTTATCTGTTTTGTTGACATGTCATGCTCCCTGCTTTGCTCCAAGGATGTTTCAGCGACAGCAACTATCGCGAGAGTTCGTCTTGACACCGGGACTTGGTCGCAGTAAATGATGAAGTAGAAGTGCCACTGGAAAATGTCTGTTTCAATATTTAATGTGATTTTTCACGAAAGAGTACATTTTAATCTGCCAGAACTTGTATGTTACATCCTTAAAGATAACATTTGGTCCGTGTTAGTCTTGTTTAAGTGACCTCCTCTCCCCCAATGTTTCAACATGAATGACTTTATTACGGTAAAGCAGGACGCACTGCAAATGTGTTTAGGCTATTTAGGGGAAACAGCGCCACATGCTGGTCTACTCTGATACAACAGCCAAGTCTCACACGTCTGACTTCATCAGCCCTAAGGCCAATTGACACCACCACATGATCGCTCCTTATGGGTCATTATAACTTTAAATTCAATCCATGAATGGGTATGTTGTCTACTCTGTGTGAAATCAAATCCCTGTGTGAAATCAAATCCCTCAATGGATCCACCCATCCATGTATTACTTAATATTGTACAGCTGTGCTCAGATTATTTTGTGAGTGATCAGAATTTGAATCAATTGGAAGTACAGGAGGTGTCAGAAATGGATATAAGTCAGTAAACGGCTGCTTCTTCAACGTGTGCTCTGTTGTGCAGCAGAATTACTGCTCTGACTTACTGAGACTGAAAATAAGCGCTTTACTGAAAAAAGAAAGGCTTTGCCTTCAGGCTTGAGTGGGGCTGAAAAAGTAGATTATGATGCCTATTACTTAATTTACATTATTCATTCAGATTTGGGGTTACGGGCTGGATTTCAATTTATGTTTTATCTGGAACACATTTTGTGTAATAGTAACCTGTAGTCACGTCTTTTCACTTCTTCTCTTTCTCTGAAAAATCTCTGTATTCGCAACATGCAAAACGGATATGTAAAACCCCTGTGTCAAGTGCACTTGAATGCCCAAAACTTCTTAATTGCAGAGGGAGTTGCTGGTTAGCTTGCCAGAATGACTGAGCGTTACTTTTACAATCCCCATCTGCCATAAAGCCAGACCAACTGAGGCGTGCCATTTGGAAATGGGTTTCTCCGTAATGATCCAGCCTGTCTTCTTATTGCCTTTAATTGGGACAAGAGAGTAACGAGAAGGTGAGTGAGTAAAAAGGCAGGCGGTGAGTGAATATACTTACAATGAACTATGTTCATTCACACACCACATTCATGGGAAAAGGTTGTAAAAAAGCAAATTTGTGTGGGTTCTCATTTTGTTTGTGTGTGTGTGTGTGTGTGTTTATAATGGGGGCAGAGCTGCAAAGACAGCTGTCTACAGGCCCTTTGCTACTTGAGATATCATCTATCACTGATCAAAGTGAAACAAGAAACAAGAGAATGTATTGATCACATCAAGGCAATCTGATAAAAAATAAAGTATTGATTTTTTTTTCATGTTCATGTAATCAAACCTCACGGAGACAATACATTCCTGTAAATTCAAACATTTGAAATCAAAGACCTTTATTTATCACAGGGCAATGCATCTGATTTCCTCATGAGGTACATCATGTGACGTTGCATGGTATGGGGGCATCTGGCATAACACAATCCGGTAACACAGATTACCTTTAAACTGACGGCACCGCCTCATCTCACCGACGAGAGAAAGAGGGGTGACGAAGTGATAGCCGATGGAGGAAAAGAAGCAGAGAGAGGAGAAGTAAAAACAGTTAGAGAGCAAAAGATAACCCCATTTTTATTCAAAATACTCCTTGTGAGGAAACAAACCGCGTAATAATTATTAGCCGAGGGGGTATCAGGACTAAAACGGATTATCTTGCCACGTAGTGCATTACTCATGCTTTAATTAAGCACACACTGATCTGGTCCCTCCGGGGTTAAGTTCGAAAGGAGAGAGAAAGGAGCACGATGGTCTGCTCTGAAGGCAGCGGCACGTAAAGGCCATTCCACTGGACACAGCAACTTTCACGTCCGTGGAAACAAGCGTGAGATTAGTGCAGCTGAAGGTATGGGATAAAGCAGTGTGGGTGGCAGGGCGAGTGTGTGTGTGTGTGTGTGTGTGTGTGTGTGTGTGGGTGGGTGGGTGGGTGTGTGTGCGTGTGGCTGAGGAGGGGGAGCAGGTTTCGCGTTCATAACACAGAGGGTTGGTCTTATCCTCAGTTGTTTGAGGATCTTTTGACAGTTCAGATTCAATTTGAGGTTTATAATCTATATGTTTTTGACATTCTTATCATGTTTGGTATTACTGAATATAACTTTTTTAAATTTTATTGCTATTAACATGCATTGGCATGCAATCAACATTACAAAACCAAACAATCACCATGAGGTGGTGTGGATGAAATAGCAGAGGCGGAACTGTCAAAAATGACACGTCCCAACATCAAAGTACGGGATCGCTAACTCAAGTAGTCAATAAGTGATGTCCATCTCCTTAAGACTTTCTATATTACATTTATATTTATACATATTATTATATACTACCCTTCAGAAGCAGCATAAGTGAATCCCAAACCCCAGTTGTGCAGCCAAACTGGCCCAGGAACATAAAACAATAAAAAAAACACACAAACTGGCTTAATGTCAAGGAGCTGGAGGCCCGTTACAGACCCACATGCCCCTCAAGACAATGGATCCATCTGTGGGCTTGTTGCCCAGCAACAGAGGAGCTGGTGTAGGCAGCGAGGTTGAAAATGGATACAGAGCTTCATCATGTAGGATTTTATGACATTGGACTTTGAAAGCAAGACGCCTAAGTATTTGGAAAGGAATATTTTATTGATTTAATTTTGCTTTAAAACTGTACAATGGCAGTGGCGAGACACTGTAGTAAACATACATGTGACGAGAGCATCACACACACGGTACTTCTGAGAATGCTTGTGTGATTGTCACTAAACAGAAGTATCTATTGTTTTATATTTACATACCACATTGTGTGCAAATGGCTGCATCCTCGAGATCTTGATTGTCAGTTAATACTTAAACAGTTTTAAGGTCACAAGGTGAACACTGTAGTTCAAATGTTCCATTAGGATAGTGAGTAGACTTCAAGTGTGTAATAAATTATATATTTATATATATATATATATATTTATTACACACTTGAAGTCTGTACCCAGGCAACCATGCACCACCATCATAAATAATCGCCATGTAATAATCACAATCATAAATAAAGTTAATATGATTACTGCCAGTACACAAGCAGAAGCCTTTGCTCGATAAGAGGAAAGGCAGATTTTCTTTCTGAAATTATTATAACTTTATTTAATCGCAATACAAAATATTACAGCTTCTCAGAGAACACAGGCATGTGGGCTACTAAAGTCCAGGGGTTTACACATTCATTTAAATGATGTAATGCACCGCTGAGGTGAATAAGTGCCACGTGCACATTTAAAGAGGTTACTTCCCCCAAACACAAAGACACAGAACGTCAGAGAAAATCATGCCTACGTGTGTGTGTGTGTGTGTGTGTGTGTGTGTGTGTGTGTGTGTGTGTGTGTGTGTGTGTGTTGACTCTGAAGGGATAACATCAATTGAGAAGTTCCTGAGTTTTACTGCCTTACATTACATTATATTTTTAATTCATCCGTTTCCTTTAAATAAAGGCTTTTTGACGAAAACAATGATGAAAGTCACCAGAATGCTGAAAATCTAAGTGTTTGATGCTTAAGTTTCAACGCTCAAATGTTTTCATTAAAGAAATTCAACCGAATGGTAAAATGTATGGATTCATGAAAAGGGTGAATTTAGTTCATTGTGATTCATAATGCAACACAAATACACACAAAAAAAAAAGCTAATACATCTTGGGAATGCTTCAGTTCATACTTGGGAAGGGTGTGGAGAGAGAGCCTTTTGTCTAAAATTATTGAAATCGTGAACAAGCTTGCCGTTCACACGCGCACATTCTAGTTTTACTTCTTCGGGCCCATCAACACACGAGGCCATGAGGGCACTCGGTCATGTGACCAGAGAAGCAGTGCCGGACGCTGCAGCGTGTCAGAGCTCGGCCTCGTGTTTTCCGATGGGCTCAGGTGAGCGTCCCCTACACCTTGGGCTCCTCACACAGGGTACAACCGGGCTTCAGGTCGGCCTGTCTCTCCATTTGAATGGTAACCGAGTGGAAGTTGAAGGAGGAGACGCAAGCCTGCGTCATTTCTCTGAGGACGGTCTGAGCGTCCACCGTCTCGTCTGTGGGAAGGAGAGGGGGAAATGTCAGCGAAACAAAAAACGGGAGCCTCAATGCCTTGGAGTTTGTGTTATGAGCGCACCTATGGCGACGTGTGCAGTCAGTACGGTCTGGTTCATGGTGAGGGCCCAGATGTGAAGGTTGTGCACCGCCTTCACCCCCTTCACTGCGAGAAGACCGTCCCGCACGTCAGCGTACTTCATCCCCGCAGGAGCGCCTGAGTCGGACAGGGAACATGTGCGGCTTTGTGAAAATATTTTTTTTTTTTAAACATTTAAAAGAACGAGAGGACCGAGAGCCGCAAACTCGGCATACTGCCGTTGTTTTTGGGGCCTCACCATTCATCAGGACAACGAGAATATCCCTCAAGATGGTGATGGTGGTGCACAAGACAAATATGGAGAACAGGAAGGTGCAGATGGGGTCAGCGATCTTATATTCTGGCTGAAAGAAACAAATAAGACAGAACATGAATTTAATCTGGGGTTATCGCACCAAGGCTATCAATTAGCATACGAAGGTTTACTCAGGAGACATTCGGATCTGCGCAGTCAAATCAGCAGACACTGAAATTTCAATGCGCCTGCATACAAGCAGGACATCAAATTAATGTTGTGTTTTTATTGTAAGAGAAGCTAAACATTCGGCAGAAATGGAAACTATTTGAGCTTTCTGCAAACAGCTGCAAGGAGACCGCTTGTGTCCAGAGAATATGGTAGAAATATCGGTGGAATAATAATAATAATACAAATTAATAATATCATCAACATAGTCAGGGATGATTTATTATTATTCCACAATATTATTTTCTGGTTATTTTTCAAACTCTCATTAACTCTGATAACAATTTGATGAGTGATGTGAAAATAAACAACACATTATCAAGAAAAGTATTTATTTAGCTTAATCTTTAATCTGAATACACATTAATAATTACCCTAATGGTATTTTAAGAGGTTTGGGCTCAGTTTTTGTGTTTAGAAATAAAGAAACATTAAATGTGGTATTTAAAAATATATATATTTAGTGTGCTTTCTTTATTTTGTCCTACGTTTCATTGTGTGTTTTTATCTACTGGTGAAAAAGCTTGAATTGCAAAATTTGACAATTTACTTCATATTCATTCATTTCTAGCAGTTAATGCATTGGCCAAGTAATGCAGTACAATTTATATTTAGGTTACTGATTGCTTTAATGGGAAGGAAATGGTGTTTTCTGCCAAAATAAATAAATAACCCGAGAAAACTTTGCTGAACAATGTTGAAAAATGCTGATTTGCAGTAACAAACCAAGTAACACAGAAAATAGCATCGTAACATCTTTTAGAATATTCATCATTGTCACACCTACTCGACACTCTTGGGTTCAAGTTTCACGCTGGAAGACGTCCCGCACTTTGTGCACACCTCGAGAGGCCGCTCACCTTGAAGAAGATGATGATGGCGCTGAGAAACACGCTGGCGCTCTGGAGAAGATCTCCCAACACGTGGACAAAGGCCGCTCGCACGCTGGCGTTGTCCTGCTGAGCCCGCCCTCCTGAAACACAAGTAGTCCAGTAACAGCGCAGGTATACAGAACACTGGGCCGGGGAGGTTACACGATGAATCAGTGTGAATACGTTTCAGTCAGGAACTCTAACCAACTCACTCAAAACCTTTCTGGAAGATAGAAACTGGATGAGAGACACTTATTTCAGCAATTCGGTGCAGCGTCAATGTTTCAACAAACCTTAAAAAAAAAAAAAAGGTCCACATCTTTTACATTTTATCCGTTTTGATTATTCGGCCAGGGTTTCGGCGCAGCGTCGGCCTTTCGGCGGCCCTTGAGATATCCCACATCTTTCACACACTAACGGTGTTATTCAAATTCTAAACGCCGGCGTCAGCCGGTCGTCCTTCGCGCCGACGCGTCACGGTTTCGCGAACACC
Organism: Clinocottus analis; assembly: GCF_023055335.1. Lineage (NCBI taxonomy): Eukaryota > Metazoa > Chordata > Actinopteri > Perciformes > Cottidae > Clinocottus > Clinocottus analis. Next base: position 1,937 of record NW_027176196.1, on the reverse strand, counting down.
GTTCGTAGCTTTTGTCACTTTCTTCTCAAGCGTGGTCGTTTGCCAGGAACGTACCGTCGGCAGCCCCGCGCTGCTCGGCGTCGGCCTGGTGCGCGTGGTTGGAATCGTGACTGTGCTTGCTCCCCTTCTCGTGGCTGTGGCCGTGGGAGGAGAGTCCCCCGTGACTGTGGCCGTGGCCGGACTGGTGCAGGACGAGGGCCATGCTTTTGAAGAGAAGGAACAGAGTATTTCAAAAATCAGCTCCAAATACAAACATACCACAGCCTGTCCCCAAGAGTCCATCAAAGTCGATATGGCATTTCCCTCTTCTCCGTATCGGCTTTAATTTAAAAAAAAAATCAAAAAAAAAATCAGGAATATTCAAAGACGCACTGCGCGCCGATAAAAGCGGCACAAATGAAAACAGAGTGCGTATTTTACTCACACAATATTAGCCAACAAAGCACAACCGGAGGTAATGAGCATGATAGTGCCCTCGATGGTGTAGTTATTGCTGATGAGGCGCTGCACGGCCAGGTAAACCAGCACTCCTGTTACCAGCCAGATGGTGAAGACAGACAGCAGAGAACCCAGGATCTCTGCATTTGAGAACAAATGGGACGGAGGGGGATAAATCAGGAGAAGTATCACAAGAGTCGCCGCTGAAATACTGACTCCAGATAGCAGAATCTTCATATAGCACGAAGAAGAACTTGAAAATGGCTTGATATTGAAGTGACAAGACTTTGTGAAACTGTATACGTGCTGTTTGAATGAAGAGATAGGCCCAATCCCAATGTCTATTTTGAGAACTTTCCGTAAGTCAACATTAGATGTTGACTTTGCCTAGGGGAATTACCCTCAATGCATTGCAACGTGAGGTAAAACACACAGTTCCCAATGGAAGAATGGTGACGTAAAAGGGTTATATATATATATATATATATATATATATATATATAAATATTTATATTATATATATATATATATATATATATATATATATATATATATATATATATATATATATATATATATATATATATATATATATATATATATATATATATATATATATATATATATATATATATATATATATATATATATATATATATATATATATATATATATATATATATATATATATATATATATATATATATATATATATATATATATATATATATATATATATATATATATATATATATATATATATATATATATATATATATATATATATATATATATATATATAAATATATATATATATAAATATATATATATATATATATATATATATATTTATATATATATATATATATTTATATATATATATATATATATATATAAATATATATATATATAAATATATATATATATATATATATATATATATTTATATATATATATATATATATATATATATATAAATATATATATATATAAATATATATATATATATATATATATATATATATATATATATATATATATATATATATATATATATATATATATATATATATATATATATATATACATTCATCATACATTTTATTTTGACAAAAACAAGTGAATAAATAATTTAAATGACTCCTCAACTTATGAGGAAGACGTTTGAACCAGTGAATAAAAAAAATAAAATAAATACATAAATTGTACACAATATTTTTAATGTAGTCACGTGGTGTTGCAGTAAAGTGTCGTCCCATTCATATTCACACCGGCTCAAGCTCTCACAGACTCTCACACTCAACCAGTTAGCAGCGGATGTGAGTGAGTCCCTGAGGGTTCAGGACTCGAGGGTTCAGGGTGAAGATTGGGATTGGGCCATAGACTCCTCCTCGGTCCAGCTCTAATTATCAGAGCAACACTTTAAAGATGTTCTGCTCAGATGTGGACCGAAGTACAAAAACTGAATATGCCACAGCTCGAAATCCAACCTGTATTGA
>NW_027176195.1:0-9946 GCF_023055335.1 Clinocottus analis | reverse complement strand
CTCTCATTCCACTTCACCATCGTATCTGACCTGGATTGTTCATGGACAGACCCTGCAAATTCCACAGCTAACAAACTCCATGGGGCAGAAAAGGAGGGAGGCCTGTTGACTTTTCACAGAGAACATCTTATCAGACCAGCATGCAATTATATACCAAGATAGGTCATTTAAACACAAGCTGATGTTGGTACAAAGTTAATTTTCTTTGATAAACAACCATGTTCCATGGAAATGTTGTGCAACTTTGCAACAACTCAGTTGTCTGGTTCCAGACCTTTTATTCTCCCACTCCACTGAGTTTGAGATGACAGTTCTGTCTCAAAGACTCTAAATATAATGTGTAATATTTGCAGTTAAATAGCTAAAAAAAAAAACACATTCCAGATTAAATCAAAGGGCCCGACTGATACGATCCAACAGCACTGTACATGCAGATAATGCCCTTAGCCGCAGTCTTCCTCATTTCTTTTGTTGCCCAGGCGTGGGTTGTCAGATCGCATATGCTGGCTGTCGGACATTGTGTAAGAGAAGGACAAGCTCAGTAAAAGCTGCAGAAGCCAGCGGTTTGACCTGACGCTGGCCCCTGACCTACACCCAATGGGAACGAAGCTCAGCAGCAGGATGCAACTGCCGACATGACAGCTCCTGCTGGGAGGGGAACAGGCGAGGCACAACTCGCCTCTAATCCCCACCAGATCGAGCTTCACCAGGCTGGTTCCCTGACTGTAATGCTGTACTCACATTTCTGCACATCCTAATAGTGCAGATGACCCTGCTTGACCAGATTGAGGGAAGCACCTGTTGAGACATAAGGAACTAAACTGTGCAAAATTGTATCTAAGAAGTGAAAAACATCCATGTGAGCATGCAGATATTTGTTCTCACTTTGCATGTGATTGTTAATATGGTCATTCATGTGGGGAAAGGCACACATGCAGCAGCATGTTTTATGTCACATCCACAAGGCTTAAGATGTTACCTTTGGGGCACAATGCCCAAAGCAAATACTGTAGATCTCGGAGGAGTTGAAGAAACAAAGGTAAGGCATTTAGGGGCTCTCTGAAAGCAATTATCGTGGCACACATACACACACACACACACACACACATACAAAGGCTACGGTCAGTCAATGGTGAACGGCTTGACTCCTCAGGCTCTGGTTCTCCAAACACACCCTCTTCCTGTTTTCATAAGGAGAAAATGGGAGCAGCAATAGAGAGGAAGAGAGGCGAGACACAGCGGGGCGAGAGAGAACACAGAATCTGTGTTGTGCATTATGTCTGTTTTAATTGGAGCGGACAAATTTATTAGATTGACAGAAAATGTATCTACCAGAATCATCAATTAACCATTTCAGTCATTTTTTAAGCAAAAGTCTCTGCTGTCCTGCAGCTGCATTTGGGTCTGTGAACACACCGCATCATAAACTTAAACTTGTACTTAAATAGAGTACTTTAAATAGTTACTTTCCACTACTGGTGATCAAGTCAGTTTTGTAATACATTTTTGCCACGCCGGCTTTTTCTGTCTCATCTGAGTCGGAACGGCGGCTTGGTCACGTGACACAAGGACGACGCATCTCGTTGCTTTGAGTTTTTATGTCACTAGTTGCCATATAATTGTTTTTTTTTTACAATTATCTTACATTTTCCAGTCTACGCAGTCCATCTTTTTTGTGTATTCCGTCTTCTCGTACTCAAGCAACTAATGAAACATAAACCAATAATAATAATACAAAAAAAAGATAAATCTGAAGCAATTAGCGCTAGCCTATATATTGTATTGTATATATATATATATATATATATATATATATATATATATATATATATATATATATATATATATATATATACACACCACTAGTATGTGACGGTGATACGATTCATGAGCAAAACGCATAACATAATGCATGAGTAATGGTCCCAATATGCTAAAGCCAGAGGTAAGATGTTAAAAGCACAAGCCTTCCCCACATGAAAGCCGAAAAAGAAGAAACCACTGGCTTTTATCCACAGACACGAGGCGTGCAGACAGCGAGCATCAAGCAAAACAACACATATTTGACAAAGCAGGGAAATTACCAGGTGATAATTGTGTCAGCATGTATGAGAGGGGATACAGTGTATGATATCCCGCAGTGTGGGAGGTGAAAGCAGGGACACTTCAAAAGATTTTCACGCGAGACTCTGAATCTCAGTGTTGCCAGTCTCTCAGGAAAAAACTGTCCATCTTTGCCAAAGATTGTGAGCTTGTCTCCTGGAAAACACCGGCTTAGTCATGGTGTGAATCAGAAGAGCCATAAAGTCTCACCCAGGACCTTGAGAAAAGTCACTACTGTAAATTGAAGCTTCAAACAGAGGAGTAATCAGCAGAGTACTGTGAGCGGCAGGACAGGCTGATCCTGTCGTCACACTGAATGAATTCCCAGTTCTATGACTTCCTGAGGGGCCCCAGGGTCTGCAGGACAGGGCTGTACTGCATACAGCCAGTCATGATTTCACTTTCAGCTGAGAGCACACCACCAGATGCACATAACCAGCTCCTGTATGATGCAACTCATGCAAAGACAGAAACTCCAGTTCTCTCAAGAGAGAATGTTCGTATTTAGGAGAAAATAGAAACAAAAATATGACAGTCTAATAACCTTAATCCTTTTACTTGTGAATATTTAATCATTGAATCTAAAAGCAGGGCTGAAAGAAAGAGTCTTGGTGCGTATTTCCTTTTCTCCCCCACTCAATTATCTGCAAACTGTGACATATTCACCTCCTCTAAGAACTAGGGAGGGCCTACAAATCCGACCACCACCGCCTCTCCCATGACATCAGAGTGATAACTGAAGCAGCAGGCAGGCCAGGGGAGGAGAGCGCTCCAGCTGGACCACATCCACCTCATTGGGTCTGGGCCTCATTACAAAGCGCTAACACACGTGTGCTGCAGCCGCCGCTGGGTTCACCCAACCAACACTAGATTATTCATACTTGAATGAGCTACTGTTTTTTACACATTGTGGATTTTGCTTGCCAGGTCAGAGTTCATGTTGCTGTAACTCTAAGTAGGATTTATAATAGTTAAAAGACTTAGCTGTGGCCGATTTAGTAAATCCCTTCAAGTATCAGATAACATACAAATGTTATTGCTTACTTTTATCTGCAGTTAATCTTTTGCAAGAAGAAACTCAAGTTATTATTACTGACCACAGCCTATACCATCAGCTGACTATTCAATAAACCCAAAGCAGCAAGTTTCCAATCGTAGCTTGGCAGCCATGACACTGTCAAGATTTAGATTTCTCTACATGCAAAACGTTAGCCTGAAGCAAGATACAAAGAGTTTGGAGGTGGTTTCTTCTTTGAGCTCATCCAAAACATTTGGGTTAAAGCAGTGTATTTGTCTTCTCTCACGGAGTCACAATATACATTACGACTCGCCCTTTCATTATATATGCATATTATATCGTGTGTCGCCATAACATTTCTATTCAAGACCACTTTTACGAGATGCTTGTTTTAAAATGAGCAAGCTTGAAACAAAGTCAGCTGGAGACAACGCTTTAAACTAAAAACAAGCGTAGCAACAGTTGGCCTATTGATGGATATACTATCCAGCATTAACAGCTTACTATTGGTTCTGTACCATCCGTTGCATCACATCTAATCTTCAATTTATCTCAAAGGTCCGTTACTATTTAACTTCTTTCTTCCAGCATAGCTTTAAATGGGTGGCAGGTTCTCTGTAAGATATAATTATTCCCAGCAGGCCTTAGTCAGATATGGGTCTGTAAGATGTCACCTGTTGTTCACACAGCTCAACATCTATACCAGGCCTGTTGCACCCCCTACTCTTCCTGTGCTTATGTCTTTGATCAATAATTCTGTGGCCACCCGTCAGCCATCAATATGTGCACCAGAGAGGGGCCCATTGTCATCTAATTACAGGCCTACTACTCTCTGTGACCGAGTCAGTGCATTGGTGAGTGTGATTAAAAGTCAGCTGGGACATGCTTTGGTTCTTTCAACTGGAAACAACAGCTTGGAAGCACGACTCCGCCGAACAAAGCTTTCTTCAGCACTCTCCGTTCGTGGCGGAAATTTTTAAGGCTATTGCTGGTGACGTTTCTATGTGATGGGGGTTCACAGAAAGTGAGCAGCGTGATTAAGCATCTAATTTAAGATGTAATTAAGAGCACCTGTGACATCTGGAGAGGCCAACGCTGAATCACACATGAGTTCATCTTCAGAGCCAGAGGAGCGGAACATCAGGACAATAGCTGATAGCATTAGGAGAGGGACAGCAGCCATCTGAGTCAGTGTGAGGAGCCAAGATCAGTGTTGTCCTGACGGGGTAAGGATCATACAATAGGATCTGGAGAGCTTAGAGGTTGTGCGTGACGGGGGGTAGAAGGAGAGGTGTTTGCTTGTCTGGGTAGGTATCTATGTTATCTTGTATATAGTTTCTTTCATCTCTTATCCAGTATTCACTTTAAATGGACTGTATCCCCCTCCCGTCCTGTAAAAGAAAAGATCAGGAAAGTTTTATTTGATTCACAAGTTTACAGTAAATCACTTCAAGATGGCGACCGAGGATTGAGCCTGCATCTAGTCCCCCATAAACCCACAGTAGTGGATGGAAGAGGATTTTTCCTGAGGGGACACTCACAGGAAACACCTTCTCCTTTATTATCCTTCCTGTCGTTATCGCTGGGAGCGCCTGTTTGCTCGCTCTTCTCCTCTCTAATCTCCATGGCCGGCACAGCCTGCACGCTATCCCGACATAACTCCTCTTTCTCAGGGCCGCACTCCCACATGCATCCTTCTTCCAGGGCCAAGCTCCTGATATAAGCTTCATCCAAAAGCACAGATCAGGGAGCAGAAATTAAGGACTTCGTATATTGAAAAAGTACAATCACATTTGACCCAGCTCAGCTGCTAATTAATACCAGCAATAATCTATTGGTTAAAGCTCCTTATAAATGCAGAGGAAAAATAAAGCATCTCTGACTCACTCATCTGTTGATGATAAGAATTTGTGCTTTGCTCTAATCTTTGCAGCAATCATGTTCTTACATCTATCATGATCTGAGGTCCTCAGCAGATCTGAGTCTGGGGTTGAGCTTAGGTGACAACAGCACATACGTGCAATCATGCAATCATGGACGCAGTCAGATTTATTATATGGCACAATTAGGTCATATTAATGCATGAACAAAACCTGTGAAGAAGCTGTTTATTTTCATTACAGTAAAGTTAAATAAAAACTAGGGTCAACCATGACCAGCAGTTAGGAATTACTGCATCAAAGGGAAATACATTATTAACTACATGAAGTTCTAATAATTAAATAGTACAGTCTATCAATCAATCATTAATAATTGTTCTTCCTCCTTCCTTTTATATTTTGATGTATTTTAGTACATGTAGCCTTTCATCTAATGGGGGTACCATGCTTCATATGATGTGCTATGAATTTGCTATTGATTTACGTCAACCAACGAGAGAACACGTAAAGACAATTATTGTTTTTCAGCTTTATCTTTTGCAGATCCGCCATCTCAACTAACACTTTGTGCTACATAAAGAAACCTGCATTCTCTATAATGTGCACCTGTATGTCACATGCATATATTTAGGATTAGGAGTTTAAAGAGTAGGAATCGTCCTGCATTTGAACTTTCTACTAATGCCTTCATGTACATAGAGAAAAGTCTGGGATAACATCATTTATCAATAAGCAATCCTCATAATCCAGCATAAACTAACAATATTTAGCTACCAGATCCAGCCCGCTGGCTAAAACTGAAACCTGTTCAGTGGTCCATAACAGCAGTTTTAACAAGTCCCACTTCTGTGCCCTGATCCTCTTCAATCATAGCCGACCTGGTGAAGAAGAGGCTTTGTCCATGCAGCTCTGAAGACACAACACCCTCTACTGATACATGAGCTGCTGTTTCATCCCCACAGCTCATTGTAAATAACACAAAAGCCAAACCCAAGCTTTTTCCATGGGAAACAAACCCACTTTGTGTTCCTCAATGTGTATCAGAGCTCAACTGCTGCCCGTCTTCCTCACAGTACTGGACTCCAAGGCCAGTCTTTTAGAGAGGCCCCATCAACATAGCTGAACATCACAATTATTGGTTGGTTTATGGTTGATGCTCGGTAGAGCTCAGGTTTCTGCTCATCTGGTCTCTATAACACATGAGCTGTGAGGGGACATCCTCGCCTCCAACTTGAGATTCTGTGTTGTCTGATTTAGGAAAAACCAGAGATCTAAGACTCTACAACTCTTACAACATGTCTCCACATAGCATCAATCCTTGCTTATTACTGATTATTTAATCATTGTCACAAGTTCCACTAAACAGTAGCATTCAATATGACATACATGGAGATAACTGTTTATTTGTTACTGTTCTTATGACAGTTTTAGTGGCATTGAGACCCTTAATTACCAACTCCAGTAGTTTTGACCTTGAGTTTTGAGCATTTCACTAAACAGAACATCACTCCATCGTCTCCAGAAATTCATGTTGGACATTATTTAAAATGAGTGATTCCCTATCTTTATGAATTTAAAGTTGAAATTGTTAGCTAAATGTAATAAACAAAACAACTGAAACAGTTGACTAAATGTTAACTAATAAACTGTTTAAATAATTATCTAAATTTAATAAATGTATAGTGGAAATCACTAGTTTAAAATGAATGGTTAAAACAGGTAGCTATCTATAATAATACAGAATGTTCATGGTCCAGTGGGCCTCCTATTGCTATCTTATCTCTGTGGCACTTAATCTCATCAACCTGCACACCAGAGACCCATTCACTCACCAAACTCCTGATGTATATCTACAAGAGCTCTCCACTCCGGTCTTTACCAGTTGGTTCAGTTTGCCAATGAGGTACTAACGCCGAAGTCACCATAATAGTTTGGGTGAGCGTCTTCTGTGTCCTTGTGTTCTCCAGTGTCCAAGGCTCATCATCCCTTTGTAGTTTTTGTTTGCTGCCCAGCCAGTCTTCCAACTACCGGCTCAAGTTCTCTCTATCTGCACCTGGTCAATCTGTAATATAACAAAAGTTAAATTGTCAGGTAATGCAACATGGATAAACGGTTTAAATAGTAATTAATGAGCAGTTGGACTCACGAGCTAGCTGTAATGATACATTGAGTTTGTTAGCTAAATGCAGAGGTGGAATGTAACGAAGTATTTTTACTTCGTTACTGTACTTAAGTAAATTTTTACGTATCTGTACTTTACTTAAGTAAAAATAACAGTGCATACTTTTTACTTTTACTCCGTTACATTTTGCGGCTATTATCTGTACTTTTACTCCAGTACATTACTCCATTATGTGTCGTTATTCGTTACATTTTATGAACACAGTTTCGCTAAAATGTTGCTGAAATGTTGCTCCCCCCGCTGAATAACCCTGAGAGCACACACGCCGCAGGAGGGGCGGGGCTCTCCCAGAATACACCGCGGCCTAACAATAACACCGGTCCGCGTAGTAGGATCCGAGCTACGCTACAGTTAGCTGCCTATTCTCCCAGAATACACCGCGGCCTAACAATAACACCGGTCCGCGTAGTAGGATCCGAGCTACGCTACAGTTAGCTGCCTATTCTCCCTGATTACATCGGTATTACAAATACGTTGAGTATACGTCTGTGTAGTACTGCAGTGAGTTTACAGTACTAGATGGAGTTAATCACTCTCTTCGGGCTGCATTCGCAAACAACCTGAGTTAAAGAAGACCGGACCCGGCGTGACGCGGCCGTTACCGGCACCTCCGGCCAAGCGGCCTTCAGACCGGCCCCGTTACCGACCTCACACCGCCCCCAAGAATGACTCGTGGAGGTTTCAAAGCCTTTCCTGTCTATGTTAATGTCCCTGACTTTTTGAAAATTAAAATATATAATTAATTTGGTTGCTTATAATTATTACTAGTAGTGACTTCTGTAGAGGCATAAGTATTACCAGGAGCAACACTAAACAGCTAAAGACAACACAATGTTCAGCTTCTGCACCTTTAATTATTATTTAAACTCAACCAAAGCAACCTAAACATTTCCAGTTAAATTGTGTGAAAGAAATATTGTAACTATAACCACTTTTATAGTTAGACTATGAGTAGTGTCAATTACGTACTATGGGCGTATGCAAGCATAAAGAGCATAAATAAAGGTTAAGACTCACTGATGCATCCCTCACACACGCACACATGCACACACACACAGACACACACACACACACACACACACACATACACACACACACATACACACACACACACACACACACACACTCTCTTAACGCTGTGGATCCCTGCAGCATCCTTGTCAGCAGCACTGCAGTGTTCTGGCAAAGTTAAATGGTTCATCTGGCTGACAAGTTTGTCAGGAGCAGTTTCCAGCAGCCAGCAAATAAAAGATTTCTGAACTAGAAGGTTGATAAATTCTGTGACTGATGTGTTAAAATTGTTGTTTTTTAGATTTTGAAGGGAAGTTGGTGATCCCATGTGGGTTGATGGGTATGCTCAAATAATGTGTGTCAGGGGCCTTCAATCCTCAAACATATGTATTCATAATACAGTAAGGTGCTTCGGGGGATGGTATTTAAACCATCAAACAACAAGGTGTTTGTGTAAATCCTTAAGTGTCGAAAGAGACCCATCAGTCCAGCCGAGCGATGACAGTTGGAGTCATCAAAGAGACTCTAGCGCCACAGCATCTCACAAAAAACCCAAACAATGCCAGGAAGGGTCTGTGAGTCTCCAGGAGATGAGCCACACACAAACATCTTCAAGCAGGATTCATTAGACTGGCGCTGAGGTTTTGGAGGGGGGGTCCATCCATTTCCTGTTTTTGCCTCCGAGCTAAGCGGTGACAAGGGCCTGTGTGTGCCAACACCCCTAATGACTCAAAACTTGAGTTTGGCTACTAACACGATCATTCAATACTCTATTATGCCCAGAATGGAAGTGGTGCAGACCATGCATCCTGGGGTCCACACGTGTGTATTGGCAATCACATCATCTCATTAGTGGTGACCAGAAATGATGCCAGTGACTGTGTGTCCCACACAATGGTTTGTCAAGAGACTCCTAACACAGAGGACATCCTCCCCATATGGCTGAGGGAGCCTGGCTCCAATACTAATCTGCTCACTGTTTATAAAATAAACAGGCCCCCAACGCTAACCTACAGACTGCCCAGTTTCCCCCCTCCTGGGCCCTCCACATTGCATCTGGCTGACCTTTGACCTGGACTGTTTGAACTTTTCTTCCTGTCCAGTGTAACATGCATATGGCATCAAGGCAAAATCTGCACTGTCGGCATTTTTCATGCAGCGGAAGAGGGGATTACCAACGCATCCCCTTGGAGGTGGCACATGAGCATAGAGGGTTACAACAAAGACCTTTGATTATGATTCATAAAAGTCCCAAAGGCTTAGTGGTTGAAAAAAAAAAGGTTTAACACCTAGATGCCATGCTATAAAAGTGCAAATGAGTATACATTTAGATAAGGCTCCATTTAGTGGTGTAAAGTTACTTCTAATTGCAAAACATGTGCCAGTAAAGGCAATGGCATTACCTTTTCAAAACAAGACTGTTTTCACACAGAGATCCCCACCAGACACCCACACACACCCCCCGGCCCTTCTCTCTGGGAGCCTCGAGCCTGCTTGGCCCACTGATGGTGGAATGAGACGAGATAAGCCCATGGTAGGCCTCCATCAACACATAAGGCTTGCCGAAGCGAGTAGAGTTACAGACAGGCACTCCTCTGGGGCTCAGTGGGAGTGGGAGCGGGCTGGGACAGGGCTGCTCAGACATGGGAGGCTGCTAATCTGCCCCCAGCCTGCCTGCTGATGCCCACCATCTGTGTCTGTAACTCATCACCCACCGGCCAGAAGCCTCCGCAGGCACACACAAGTAAACAA
>NW_027176194.1:0-10070 GCF_023055335.1 Clinocottus analis | reverse complement strand
GTTAGTATCGAATAGTTAGTAAATTATAGTTAGGATAGTGTAGTTAGTATAGTATAATATAGTTAGTATAGAATAGTTAGTATACTATAGTTAGTATTGTGTAGTTACTATAATTAGTATTGTATAGTTAGTATAGTTAGTATAGTATAGTTATTATTGTATAGAGTAATTAGTATAGTATAGTATAGTGAGTATTGTATAGTTAGTATAGTGTGGCACATTCTTGTTTCCAATATCAGAAATGTCCAATATGGCGCTTAAAATGTTGCACAGGACCTAAAGGACGTGTAACCGTCCCTTTAGTCCCTTTAGTGACTCAATGCTCCGCTGGGCTCGCTGTAATGTTTTCTGATGTTGTCTTCTTGCTGAAAGCAAAAGCCAAAGCAAACCAAAATAGCAAAGTCGCCTTATTTTGCTTGTTTGTGTTTGATGTATACGTCCTTCTGGTCCAGGTGTTGGTCTAAAGACCTGCGCGCTCACATGCTTTTGCAACACTCTTCAACCCTCCCTTTAAATTAGTTTTGGGTGTATTTAGTCTGAACGAGAGAACCAAGAAATACTTTTGGGTTAATTTTCCTGTCAGCTCACAGCTACCAGCTAACGGACTGATGAACGTCTCTTTACCAACCTGATCTATCTCGCTCTCCCCTGGAAACAAGGGCTGTCCGTCACTCAGCTCCCCGAGGATACACCCCACCGACCACATGTCCACGGCCTTCCCATAGGGAGCCCTGAGGTGGAGCGAGAGAAGACAATCATGAGCGGTGTGGTGCTGAGGATGATGGTACGAGTGGTCACGCAGAAGCATTGCCTCTGTGTTCCTGGTGGAGACGTGAAGGAGATGGTCATGTCTGAGGGAACGGAGCTGAAGGGTCTGGTTAAGAAATGGCGAGCGATCTGGCAGCAGAGAAGCAGAGGAGTGGCGGTGTTGGAGGGAGAGAGTATTTGAGTGGGCGGCATTCAAACGCTGTCTCAATAAATGTTCCAGGGCTTTTACTAAATCAGGCTACAGCAGTGAGGCTAGATGACGCTCAGTTGTCTCCAAGCTCGAATGGACATTCAATGCAGCAAAAAAGCCTCAAAAAGCAGAAATTATTTCCCGAGGTCTGGTGTGCTTTGGGCACTCCATTTAAAAAGACATTATATAGCTTGCCAGATCTGATGTGTTTTCCTTCTGGTTAGTTTTCTACATTGACTTCATTTCCATATATTTACCTTAAGAAAAAGTCCCTATTTCTAAAGATTGGTAAACAATTATTAAACATTGGATTATCTTATATTCTTACACCATGAAAGCTGATTTGGAGACAGCGGATGTCCCTTCACAGGGACAATATGTTCCATGTGAGTAATATTGAGATGTAGCATACTCTAGCGTGTCAACAACTCATACGTCTCATCCTGGAGAAGCATTAATGTGATCAGCTGCAAAATCACACACATATTCAAAGAGGACACTTTGTAAGTTATGGGAATTGACGGGGTATGATGGGAATATATGCCCAGGCTGTTAGTACCACGTCATAAACAGACATAATCCATTCATCTGTCAAATACAAACATTCATCTGTCAAATACATACAATGTGAAATGTGCCACGTGGTAAGTTAGCAAGCTAGCAAGTTAACTAATGATGAACAACTAATTTGTAAATGTCTGACAAGGAGGAATGAATGAAAATAGATATGAATTCCTAAATTATTCCTCAATTAGCTGCAAGACAAACAAGCGACTTCCCATGTGGTGACAGCTAGCTAGCAACAGCTAGCTGACAAAAACTAGCAGAAGGTGTTAGCCCATTTTAAAGTGTGTACTTTGCTTTTGGCTGATATCTGCTGGTTGATGGTACTATCATAAACCATATGCAATATATCCACTGGAGTAATGTAAGTAGATGAAAGTGGTCTTTGGCTCAGCTGCACACGTGCACTGTGCATGCAGAGGGTTGACGCTTCCTGCTGGAGCATCATGCGCGTGATGGGAGTGCAGCTGAAGCAGTGCACGTTACGATTCACATGGATTTACCCAAAACATGTCATATTTCTCATCCTTCAAACAAGTTCACCAATAAAAAAAGTAGGATTACAACTGATGATACAACTCTGTATTACTGACCTTCATTTCTCTTGGAAATCTACCGGGAACTTTCTGTCCCTTTGCAACCTCGATTTTAACACAATTGACAAAAGAATTCACATTTGTGATTTTTGGTCTGTAACGATGATGAATGCTTCAGTTCATTTCGTATCGTTATAAAACTCACTGTCTTCTCCATCAGTTACTTTCATTCGGCCATGACGAGCTGCTTTTTGTTCTCTTGGCCTCATGTCACCTGACATGAATTATTCTTTGACAGATTTTTAATTTGGGAAAGTGAGAGCACTGCCATCGATAACCTGAACGAGGTACCGGAAAGAGAAAGAGATGGATCTGTGTCCCAAAAACTGAATGAGGTCACTCTCTCATTCTCCTTGTTTCTCTCTCTCTCTCTCTCTCTCTCTCACACACACACACACACACACACACACACACACACACACACACACACACACACAGACTCACCCCAGCAGCAGCTCAGGCGAGCGGTACCACCTCGTAGCCACATACTCAGTGTAATTGGCATCTGTTCCCTCAGACAGGTTACGAGCAAAACCTGCGCCACAGGGAGATGAAATGAACACATCACGGAGAGACTCGTACAGTTTTCAGACATCCAGCTCTGTGGTAAACAAATGGCTAATTAGTAAGAAGAAAGTGCGATCGGCAGTCAAAGCGTTTGGACAGCGACAGCAGCAACATGGCCGCCGTCCCATGTGACCAGACTAATGAGTTAAGTCACTGCAGGCAGGCGGAGGCCAAGCGTTCAGATCGCTGTGCACACTGAGTCCATTTTAAACACAAACACAATAAACAGAATGTCAGCTCGAACACTGAATAACAAACTAATGCCTCAGAGGGATCGTAGGATTAGAAAGAAATATGCAAAGCTAAGAGACCGTGAAGAGCATACCTGTGAGGCTGTGACATTATAAAAAGCTTACAACACAATCTGAGGAAGCATCAGCCAGCATTAAGTGGACTCTCTTGACAGATAACTTTGGTGATTAATTGGCGTATAATAGATCTATTGGCTGCTTTCCAGTGAAAGAATTGATCCTCACAACTCACATGGTGACACATTGATGGTGGGATTTATTTCACGGAGAACCGAGCCCAAGAAACCAAACTGGTAAAACTGAAATTACGAATAAATCTGCAAAAATCCCAGATAATTTGACAGCAGTACGACAAATGTGCACATACGGCAGCCTGTCTGATAAAGCAGTCAAAGCTGATTCAGTCTGTCAAACAAATACTTGGACTTTACAAGCAATTCCCTTTGTTGGACGAGCCCCATTTCTTTTACAGCATCGCACACGTACATCTCAACAATCCAACGTGAATCTGCTGCAGGGAACAGAGGGATGGCACAGAGACTCACCAAAGTCACAGAGCTTCAGGACGTCCTCGGAGCTGATGAGGAGGTTCTCCGGCTTGATGTCTGAAACACAGAACAGACAAAAGGCCCGTTTTAAAACACAGACCAGACTCAGTGACACATTACTGCAGCAGATCCTTAACTATCGAAGTGAAGGTAGAGCGCTCACCTCTGTGCACGATCTCATTGGTGTGGCACCAGTTGATGGCCTTGATGAGCTGGTAGATGTAGCTGCGGACTTTGTCGGGCGGTGCTCCGTTGGGCAGTTCCTCTAAGAGCTCCAGCATGTTCTGCAAACCACAAGACAGCTAGCACGCGGCTGTGTGTACCATCTATTGATTGCATGAGAACGAGTTTCACAATGTGAACGCTATGCTCGATCACGGTGGAGGGGTTCTCCCCTCTTTCCTTCTTTCCTTTTTAACCTTTTGGAAAATCCTACTGCGTCCATTTTAAGTCCCAGCATGCCCCATTCAGTAAATCTTTTGGCATAAAATACGTAATTTTCTTTGATTTTCGGACAGAACAATACAGTTTTTTGACTGAAACTCCTTCCTAACAGGCCAAGACTTTTGTCTTTTTTGTTTTATTATTTATTTTTGTTGCAGATTCTGATTCTTTAGGTCCTAATCTTTACAAAAAGGTGTCTTATTGATGCTCCAGGAGGCTTTTTTGGGAATCTGGCTCATATCATGCTGGATGTTCATAGTTACCATCACAATATCTTTTGAAAGTGATTTTTTCAGGAGACTTTGCTGAACACATACAATAAACACTCGTATTGTGATTAATTTGGTTCCTACGACGACTCGAACGGGGAAAGACAACATCGCTCACGGTCTTCAAGGTGTTGCACCGTGACAGGAGCGGAAGTGACTGTAAGATGGAAACCCTGGCAACGCAGCGGGGAACACCATTATTCACCAGCCCATAGTTCATATGTTGCCATGGTGATGCTTTTCTTTTTGATGCTTAACCAAGCCTCACGGTCCTGAAGCCGCAGCACAGCGTCGGTATGAATGGAAGTGTTTGCACATGCGCTGACCCTCTCCACGTATTCGAAGACCAGGTAGAGTTTGCCCCTCCGGCGGAACGCCTCCTTCAGCTCCACGATGTTGTCCTGCTTCAGCGTCCGCAGCATCTTCAGCTCCCGCAGCGTCGTCTCCTTGACCTCCTCATTTTCTGAGGACATGAAATGAACGGAGGTGAAACCGGTGCTCTTCCTCTCTCCCTCCCTCCCTCCTCTCCCTCACTCACCTTCGCTGTCTTTGAACTTCTTGATGGCCACCAGCTCGTTGGTTTCCTGTGAAGACATGAGGGCGATGTGTTGGGAAGACAAGCTTTGTGAGGGCGGTGGATGGAAACATTCAAACCAGACTGAATAGATGGAAAGTCTTTGGAGAACAAAGGATGAGAAGACAGAGAAACGGTGAAGGTATTTCCTTTGCTGCCCAGGTGAGGCCGTGCTGTGTGTCCAGCTGGATGTTTCTCCACAGGACTCTCACCAGCAGCTCTGCACTTGGTGTGTGTCGTTCATGTTTCCTTCAGCTTCAGCTCGTTGAGCTTGGTGAACTTTACTGGATGCAGATTCAGAGCTTTGCTTCGTTTCAAAGCTGAGCTGCAGCTTGAGACTTCAGGTATGAACTATTAAACAATGACAGAGTTCAGTTTGGGAGCATTTCACAGACACGGCATGAGTTAGTCCAGGATGCTCACAGGGTGACAGCACGTCTTCATTTACTCTTCATCATCAGGAGGTCTGCTGAACGTGCTGGGGGTCGGGCCAAATGCAGCTAACCAGAAGAACGTCATGATTTTACCACTTTCTTTCTTCTTTCTATGTAAATAATACATACTATACTTTCCTATGAGATCCACTTCCTCACCTTCCTCCTGACGCTCCACTTTCTCACCTTCCTCCTGGCGCTCCACTTCCTCACCTTCCTCCTGACGCTCCACTTCCTCACCTTCCTCCTGACGCTCCACTTCCTCACCTTCCTCCTGACGCTCCACTTCCTCACCTTCCTCCTGACGCTCCACTTCCTCACCTTCCTCCTGGCGCTCCACTTCCTCACCTTCTCCTGACGCTTCACTTCCTCACCTTCCTCCTGACGCTCCACTTCCTGCTCTCTTGTGTCTTCTGGAAAGGTTTCACCTGTTATCCCTGCTCACCTAATGTCTCTAATGTCTCTAATGTTTCTAATGTTTCTAATGTTTCTAATGTCTCTAATGTTTCTAATGTCTCTAATGTCTCTAATGTTTCTAATGTTTCTAATGTCTCTAATGTCTCTAATGTCTCTAATGTTTCTAATGTTTCTAATGTCTTTAATGTCTTTAATGTCTCTAATGTTTCTAATGTCTCTCATGTTTCTAATGTCTCTAACGTCTCATGTTTCTAATGTCTCTAATGTCTCTAATGTCTTTAATGTCTCTAATGTCTCTAATGTCTCTAACGTCTCATGTTTCTAATGTCTTTAATGTCTCTAATGTCTCTAATGTTTCTAATGTCTCTAACGTCTCATGTTTCTAATGTCTCTAATGTCTCTAACGTCTCATGTCTCTAATGTCTCTAATGTCTCTAATGTCTCTAATGTCTCTAATGTCTCTAACGTCTCATGTCTCTAATGTCTCTAATGTCTCATGTTTCTAATGTCTCTAATGTCTTTAATGTCTCTAATGTCTCATGTTTCTAATGTCTCTAATGTCTCCAATGTCTCCAATGTCTCTAATGTCTCTAATGTCTCTAATGTCTCATGTTTCTAATGTCTCTAATGTCTCATGTTTCTAATGTCTCTAATGTCTCTAACGTCTCATGTCTCTAATGTCTCTAATGTCTTTAACGTCTCATGTTTCTAATGTCTCTAATGTCTCTAATGTCTATAATGTCTCTAACGTCTCGTGTTTCTAATGTCGCTAATGTCTCTAACGTCTCTAACGTCTCATGTCTCTAATGTCTCTAATGTCTCTAACGTCTCATGTCTCTAATGTCTCTAATGTCTCTAATGTCTCATGTCTCTAATGTCTCTAATGTCGCTAATGTCTCTAATGTCTCTAACGTCTCATGTCTCTAATGTCTCTAATGTCTATAATGTCTCTAATGTCTATAATGTCTCCAACGTCTCATGTTTCTAATGTCTCTAATGTCTATAATGTCTCTAACGTCTCATGTTTCTAATGTCTCTAATGTCTCTAATGTCTCTAACGTCTCTAACGTCTCATGTCTCTAATGTCTCTAATGTCTCTAATGTCTCTAATGTCTCTAACGTCTCATGTCTCTAATGTCTCTAATGTCTCTAATGTCTCATGTCTCTAATGTCTCTAATGTCGCTAATGTCTCTAATGTCTCTAATGTCTCATGTCTCTAATGTCTCTAATGTCGCTAATGTCTCTAATGTCTCTAACGTCTCATGTCTCTAATGTCTCTAATGTCTATAATGTCTCTAATGTCTATAATGTCTCCAACGTCTCATGTTTCTAATGTCTCTAATGTCTCTAATGTCTCTAACGTCTCTAACGTCTCATGTTTCTAATGTCTCTAATGTCTCTAATGTCTCTAGCGGTTAAACCTCAGCTGTCCATGTGGACACCATGTAGATGTGTGTTAGTGTTTCATTCATTTCTAAATGCTGTGTGTAAGCGTTGGAGGCTGAGTGACCACAGCGGTCCGGAGAGAAAGACGGCTCTGTCTCCGTCCTGCTGCGGGACGGAGACAGAGCTGCTGTTGTCCTTTTGTTGAGGCGGCATCAGACCACCGGGCTGGCCTCCGTGTCAGAGTCCAGGCGGCGATGAGCTGCACCGAGGCCGGCGCTGCGCCTCACACCAGCCCATTGTTACCTCCTCTTTACTGAGAGTCAGCTGCAGACACCACACATTCATCCAATGACACATGCCTCATGGCCCTAAACCTTCTCCTGAGAGGAGAGGTAGTTTCCAGTGAAGGGGAGTTGTTCACTGTTTACCAAGCAGAAACCCTCCAACAGGAGACATGTTGAGCTCTGGTAACACCTTCATCACGATGACGACGCTCGCTTGTGTGAAGTCTCTGATTCACCTCTTTGAGCCACCGTCAAGTCAGCACGCCTAAACATAGCTTTGAGCATGCTGATTTTCTGCTGATGACATGAGAAGCCCTGATTGTCACCAGCGAGTAATGAACGACCTCATCAGCCACAACGTGTTCCTGGAGAGTACGTCCCTCATGTAATCCATCTATGACATCATCAACGTCCCTCATGTAATCCATCTATGACATCATCAACATCCCTCATGTAATACATCTATGACATCATCAACGTCCCTCATGTAATACATCTATGACATCATCGACGTCCTCATGTAATACATCTATGACATCATCAACGTCCCTCATGTAATACATCTATGACATCATCAACGTCCCTCATGTAATACATCTATGACATCATCGACGTCCTCATGTAATACATCTATGACATCATCGACGTCCTCATGTAATACATCTATGACATCATCAACGTCCCTCATGTAGTACATCATCATCATCATCATCATCACTGTGATATACTGAAGATAATATACTTATCTCAGGCTCCCTATGTAGCTTCCTCTGGCTTTATCCATCATTTCCTTTCTCTTGGTTTGAGGAGCGTCATGAGGTCTTCATGGTAAGCTAGCACGGTGTGTGTGTGTGTGTGTGTGTGTGTGTGTATCAACACATGTAGATAGCGGTTAGCATCGCTTTAGCAGCACGGCGTGGTGTAACCTACAGGTCCCATAACGCTGGCCAGCGTGCAGGTTGAGCTATTGTCACTCCCAACACACAAATTCAAGATAACACATAAGCCTCCACGTACACACACCCACATATGCTAATGCAACACTTCCACAACGTGGCGGAACATCGCACAACGCAGCACGCGCTGGTCCGGATACTTCATGTCCCCACCAGACACACCGTGTACTGTAAAGTACACACCGTGTACACTGGTACACACAGTGTACTGTAAAGTACACACCATGTACACAGGAACACACTGTGTACTGTAAAGTACACACCGTGTACACAGGAACACACTGTGTACTGTAAAGTACACACCATGTACACAGGTACACACTGTGTACTTTAAAGTACACAGTGTGTACACAGGTACACACCGTGTACTGTAAAGTACACAAGATGTACACAGGTGTGAGTCGGGTTGTGTTTCATTCCCTCACGCTGTCGACTCCTCTCAGTGACCCATTTACCGTCAGCACAGACTCTGGAGTCAGTACCTTCCTCTGCACCTCCTCCTCTCCATCACACACACACACACACACACACACACACACACACACACACACACACACACACACACACACACACACACACACACTCTCTCTCTCTCTCTCTCTCTCGCTCTCTCTCTCTCTCTCTCTCTCTCTCTCTCTCTCTCTCTCTCTCTCTCTCTCTGCCACCTTTCTTTCTCGTTTGCCCTGTATCCAGCTGAGAAACATAAAGTGTACTATAAATAACTGCTCTGGCAGCTCTTGTGGGTCTCTGGCTCTACATGTGCAGATGAAGCCCATCAGAGGATCTACATGTGCAGATGAAGCCCATCAGAGGATCTACATGTGCAGATGAAGCCCATCAGAGGATCTACATGTGCAGATGAAGCCCATCAGAGGATCTACATGTGCAGATGAAGCCCATCAGAGGATCTACATGTGCAGATGAAGCCCATCAGAGGATCTACATGTGGGGAACATGTCACCTCTAGTGCGTTAGAAAGGATTTAACGTGACCACACTTTGACAGCGTGCGTCTACATTTCCAATAAAGTGGAGCACGATGAACTGCTGCTGCCGGCTTTGGCCGAGCATGAACACAGATTGAGGTTCAGCCACTTTGTGCGTCTTTTCTTTAATGGTGGCGTCGTCCTGCTTGTTGGTTCTTCCTCCAGACGCGTTGCTTTCTTTCTCCTCACGCTGCTGAGCGATGAACACAAGTCATAATCCATAAGTGAAGCGTCCGCTCATCAGAAGCAACTGCAGGACGCTGTCGCACACACACACTGTAAAGTACACACAAAACAACCACCAGCCAAGTTTTCACTCGCATACGTTCCTTTCTGAACTCCTGATGATAAGTCCTTAATCTGCACACACACACACACACACACACACACAACCACACACACACACACAAACACACACACACACACACACACAACCACACACACACACACACACACACACACACACACACACAGGGGCGTCTTCAGAAGAACAGATTTTAGAAACATTCACAGTCGTTTGCATTTTCACGCGTCCCACAATGAATGAAAATCCTCGTTCATCTTTGATTGTTTATCTTTGATTGTTTATTGTTTATCTTTGATTGTTTATTGTTTATCTTTGATTGTTTATTGTTGATCTTTGATTGTTTATTGTTTATCTTTGATTGTTGATCTTTGATTGTTTATGTTTATCTTTGATTGTTTATTGTTTATCTTTGATTGTTGATCTTTGATTGTTTATTGTTTATCTTTGATTGTTTATTGTTTGTCTGGGTTTTAACTTCCACTCTGACACCATGTTCCTCGTTCCATGTCGTTTTGTTGCATTTGCGCCT
>NW_027176193.1:0-10335 GCF_023055335.1 Clinocottus analis | reverse complement strand
GACTCGGTATTTGACGAGTCTGGAGTGAGAACGTGTTGAAGTGGAGCTGCTTGTAAATCCCCGTTTTAAAATTTACTCCCAAGTTTAGTGGGTGGAAAAGATGTTATGAGAGTCTCAAGTGTGTTTGTAGTGGAACCATATTTTTCTCTTTTCTACCTTTTGAACCCAGTTCTCCAAATGACAGTAAATTCATTGTGTCTTCATGAGTAATTTGGATGATTGGGGATTTGGGGTTTGAGTGTTGACACAACTCAGAGACATCTGAAAATCGCTCACTTATCTTAACCGAAATCGCCAACTTGAGGCCGACCTGGGTCGTTTTCTCCAGTCGGGAGCTTGCATTTGCAGTAAACCTGAATGCAGCGTAATTGAGCTGGTGGTCAGAGGGGACGTCCTGCAGACTAAACCTGCATGGAAGATCTAAACAGGGCCCGGTTGCTGTGGGACCGTGCTGGCCGGCGCTCGGCCCAGGTCCAAGTCTTCCCCGCGGAGCCGGGAGGTTATTTTAACACTCCGGCGCGTGCAGAGGGGACGAGGGAGATGGAGGCAGGAAGCCACACGGTTGTAAATCAAACCGCTGAGATGACAGTCCATCGTTCTTGTGGCATGTTTATTGTGCTTTTCTTCCCTTCTCTCCGAGGGCCTATTTATAACCAGCCACATCCCCGTGTCAAAGGATATCTCTCCTGTGAGTTCTCAACGTGCATCAAAACTTTTAACCCCCATATCTCCACCATCACGGGTTAATTCCAGTTGTTTCACAATCTGTTCAGCTCATGGAGACGTTGGCTGAGTCCTGACACTCATAATGTTATTTAATAATGTGACACGAGCTCACCTCAGGGGGGGGAAAGGGCACAGCCTAATTTCCTCTATATAGAAAGAGCAATTTAATGGAGTTAATCCTGAATGATTGTTTTCATGGAAACATTGAGCGCTCACTGCGAAAGGTTTTGCCCCAAAGTTTGTCCTGGTTGCTAGGTTTGCCTCCAGGACGCGGCACCGAGCTGAAGAGGAAAAGGCTCGCTTCTTCCTCCAGCTACGCTGTAATGAGTCCAACAAACGTACAGTGGGCGGGGCCTCTGCTGTCAATCAAAGCAGGTGACTCAGCTGTTCATTTCACTTTCATAGATAAAATACTTTTCTAACTGTTCAAAGGGCCGTTGCACAAGTTCTACACATCAAAGTAAGTAAATAGTTTTAAGTTATTATTATATTCAGGAAATCATCAAACTGTTTTTGGGACTGTTTATAGTTACCTTTACTTTTTTTCCGCCATAACATTTGAATGTAATTACATTCTCTGAAACCTCTTTCTGGTCGTTTTCATCGTTGGGGCGGAGCCCGCCGGGCCTGCGCCCCGCTCACATTGTCTTTCAGTCACAGGAAGTGATGCGGCGCCGGCGTTAGCGCTTGTAATTACTCATCGACAGCCTCCCTGATATCGGCCTCACTGCTGAACTCTGCCGCGACACAGACGCTCCAGAGCGACCGCCGACAACACACAGCGGCTTTTACAGCGGAGCACTCGCACGACGCGCTGTAGTTGTCACCATAGTCTACGAAACCTTTTTTGTTTTTTCCCCAGCAGATTTAAATGTTGCAGGGAGTCATGGAACGGTTACAATGAGCTGTTAGATGAAGAGTTGCAGGAGACGGGCTGCAACTTCTCGGCAATGAAAGCAGCTACTGCTTCTGCCCTGCTGTTGTGTGGAAAACTGCAGATGTTTATTAAACTTGCGGTTAGAACCAAACGCGTCTTTGCCAAATCAGGACGAAAAAAACCTAAGACTTGGCAATGCGTGTGACGCAATCTCTGTAATCATAATATTTGCATAAATCAATTGGAATCCTAAGCGCTCATTGCAACCTGTATATTTAACTGAGATCTGGCTCCCCGTGTAGTTATTACAGAGCAGAACAACGTGCTGTAACGCAGCCCAGGTACTTGTCTCACGTCACAGCGTACTCTCACCGCTCTGAGGTCATTCTTTC
This sequence comes from Clinocottus analis, assembly GCF_023055335.1. NCBI lineage: Eukaryota > Metazoa > Chordata > Actinopteri > Perciformes > Cottidae > Clinocottus > Clinocottus analis. The sequence goes on along the minus strand of NW_027176193.1, from coordinate 8,340 downwards.
CCCAGCTGCCCGCCCAAATGGGAACCAGACACAGAGTGTTATCTCTGACTCATTATCTGTGTAAATAAACCACATGGCACACAAACACACACACACACACGCGCGCACAAACACACACACTCATGCACATGTATGCACGCTGTGAGCTTGAGCTTTCCCCGCGAGCAGAGAAAGGGAGGAAACCGCCTCGCCCGCGTCTCCGAGCTGGAGGAGCGGCCTTCTGCTGTTCGGTGCGGGCGGGTGAAGCGGCAGTGAGCCATCTGCTCCACAGTAGCTGTGGCGGACGCGGGAGAAGGGAGAAAGGGGAAGGGGGAAGGGGGAAGGGACGGGCCTCCCGTCCGCATCCCCACTCGCACTGGAAGAGTTATGGAAGTCTGTAAGGCGGCTTAAGCCTCCGCCTCCATCACAGACGCTCAGCGTACAGAGGGAGGACTGCGATGGAAGAATCCCCGGTCTTCCCCTCCTTTGAGCAGTCGCGGGGTATATTTATAGTCGCGTGGGGAGCGCTGCCCGATAGCCACTGTGTTCTCCCCCCTGCTCCATCCATCCTGCTGGATATCCCCTCAAATCCAATAAGTGGTTCCTCATTCTCTCTCCCGAGGAGAAGCGCTCGCTGGGGTGTGTGAGAGATGGAGGCCGGAGCGCAGGAGGACGCGCACATCCATTACGGGCCGGCGGAGACTCTCGGACAGTTATATGGGAAAATAAATATGAAACGGGAACCAGCGACTCCATTTCCTCTTATCCGAGCCGGGCTTGTTACGTCTGCGCCGTGTTTGTTTTAAAGATAAGCGGCTGTTAACGAAAAAGAGGAGCGGGAGTAATTAGCAGCGGGCATTCCTGATGCTCGGAGGAGTGTTAAGCGGAAGTAGCTCCAAGCTGATCGGTTACTGTAAGGATCAAGGCTTAATTCAACTATAACGAATCCAGCTGTCAGTCGGGGCCCTTTGTCTTCTCGTAAAAAAGGCCCCTGTGTCGACGGCGCAGCAGGGAGGATGGTACCAGCCAAAGGAGCTTACGCCTCCACTGCAGAGTCCCTTAATGCTTGTTGAAGGAGGAGGGAGGAGAGGAGAGGGAGGGAGGGGTGGGGGGTGGAAGTGACACCGAGGAAGTGTGTTGCGAGCGGGGCGTACGAGCAGCGCCGGCTGTGTCGGGTGGCGGCGCAGCAGGGGAGCCGGCCCGGGGGGTCTAAAGCCGAGCCGCGGAGCGTGTCGCCCCGCCGGCCCATTAATCATTCCCAGCCTGCACTGCTCCGGCGTCTCAAAGGGGCTCGACGCGCACTAGGTGGTCCCGATGCCACCCTGGAAGGCCCCGGCAGTGGCGTAGACAGACGCTGGACGCAAAGCGTCTGAGCGCGTGCGTCTGCTTCATCCGGGGCTCAGTGGACGTCGTGGACGAAGCGGATTGAAACAGTTTGAGTTGAGGATCCACTTACTGCACCGACAATGTTGACTGTTGAGTTCAAACAGAGGCCCAACACATGTGGGCTCACAGCTCACAGCTCACACTAACTCGCTGAGTAGATGCACCAGTAGTTATGCTGACACGGGGTGTGACCTATTCTCTTTCTCTTAATGTCACAAAAACATCTGTTTTCCTGTATTTACCAGGGTTGAAATTGTGTAGAAATTAATTAAATGAATCAATTACTCCCCCCCCAGAAAAAGTGAGTCACATGCCTGTACCCGCTCTTCCCACAGCCAGAAATGCCACAAAACGATCCTTAAAAAATCAAGTAACCGTTAATGGGCCATGGTGGATATGAATAATGAACCGTTTTAACAGAGGGAAAATCAAAGTCAGAAGAGCATGAAGCTGCTTTATTCCACTTTTTAATCTGGAGGTTGTGTATATAACGAGCGGAGCGGTCGAATGTAAAGTTTGTCTGATAAATCGATTTACAAATAATTAAAAACGACCATATGCAGCTCAGAGGGTCCTATTTCCTAATTAAAAAAAAAAAAATGCAACGCATGCATCGGGAAGCGGTCCTTCTGAAAAGAAAGTTGTTTTTTTATGAGTTTTTTTTATTGCAAAGCTATTTGGAAAAGCTCGAGACTCTCTTGGCCCTTCTTACATTTGGTGATGACACAACGCCGGCATCGGCACACACGCAATGCCTCACGCAGTACGTGCGCCTGCAGACATCTCGCCCTCCTGTCAAACGATGAAACGAGACGACCTCTACGTGTGCGGGAGCGATCCTCCGTGTCGTGCGCATGTTGCTCACAGGTCGGCGTGTCGTGCCGTGCGTGGAGGATACGAACGTTGAACCAAAGCTAACGTACTCCTCTCAAAACATTGAGTCACCTCTCCAAACCGCCGTCCACAGCATTTTTCAGTGTGCTCTTAAAAGTCTGAGTGAAACCTTTCTGGCTCGAACCGTCGTGTCTGTCTTGAATTATGAGCTCAACAAAACAAAATCCTCAAAACATGCAGCCTTTACCCAGAGGACACTGGATTGAAGCTGGATTTTGTTTTTTGTTGTAAGACCCCGCCCCCAAATACATCTCTTTGTTTGATGCTCTGGTTGTATACAGTGAAACCTCTTACCAAAGACACAAAAGCTTATGTTGCAAGAAAGACCGGAGGCGACGGCGCAACAGAAAAATGCCAATTTCTGGAGTATTGTTCTCTGTTGGCCATCGTGACAGAGAGGAGAGCACGGCTTCAGGATGCCAGCGCGTGACCGGGACGGCCGAGAGGCCGCGCGACACTTTCTGCGTTTGAAGCTGGAAACAAGAGAGCGAATCACCCGCCACGTTGAGGGAGCCGGACGAGCGCTCCGCCCTCGCCACGGCTCTTTAATTTCATTTCAAAAGGAGCTTTACGCATGTTTTTACCACGTTTCCTTCGAAATGCATGAATTTGTTTTAATTATAGTTGATCCTGTTTACAAAACGTGCTGCGCGGAGCTTTACCACGGAGTAAAAAACTAAATTAAAACAGAAGAGGCCTACAAAACGTGCAAACACAATTCATAAAGCAGACACTATTTAGTTGGGGACTGTATGACTATTAAAGACGTGTCAGAGAAAAGGAGGGTGATGCATTTATTTGGCTTTTTGGTGGAAAGAGGGAGGCCTTTTGTTTTCTCATTCCAGATTTTTACTGTGAGAGAAAAGTGGCGCAATACAGCGCTCACTGCCATACGCAGGCCGACATGCCCATTAATGAACTTTATCTCTTTCAGGAAGACGCCACACACGTGTCGGACGGCAGTTTTTCAAGTTACCGGCTTAAAAAAAGTGACTTTGGTTTTTATTTTGTATCAAAATCGCAGGATGGATCAAACTTTACATAAAGTCAGACCCGAGACACAAACATGGCAATACATGTAACGAATTATCAAATGGTATCCTAAATATAAAGACATTTTGTAGGCTTTGGAAAGTGCTCAATACTAATGCAAAATGAATTCTGTCTAAAACACCACCGTGCTCTTTTTAAAGTGAAAACTCTTGATAATTCAAAAACCGAGTAAAACCCCTTTACTGATACATTCCAGTTCATTATTGTGAAACATGAACTGAACACGGTTGCTAACACGGAGCGCAGACACACACACACACACACACACACACACACACACACACACACACACAGACGGTCATGAGTAACAGCAACGTTTCCCACAATCCCTGCGTTTGACAACAGTTCCCGTCTCCGTTTCCAGTGTTTCCGTCGCCGTCCCTCCGGCCGCCGCTGCCCCGAGAGTTACAAGCTTCCTTCGTGGTCATAAGAAAAGCTCCCGTGAGTCTGCTTCTGATTTTTGCTGATGAAAACCGATCGGTTTCATATAGTTTGGCTTCGGTGTCGCCGCCGCCTGCGTTGACTCTCTCTCTGAACTCCCGTCGGTCAAACCGTGTGAGTCCTTCTCTCCGGTGACCTCGAGCTGTGACACGTTGGAGATGACTGAGACTCCACAGTCCTGACGTCTCCTGACGCGCTTCCTGTTTTCTATTATTTAATCTCATTTTCTGAATCAACTTGTGCTCAGGTCTTGCTTTTAGTTGAACTACTGACGGTTGTTTTGGAGAAATAACCCTGTAATCCTTTAGGAGGATCCACACGAGACGCTCACGATCACATTTATTTAGCCTGTGTGGTTCATGTCATTCGGTATAATGTACCTTTCAGCCGTGATGTTAAGCACTGCGTGTCTGTGATTGTCATGCTCAAATTCACCCCCAAAAAGTGTCATTTCTCTTCGCCTTCCAGAGCGAGGTCAGGGGTCGGAGCAGGAGGAGTGGATGAGGCCTCGGTGGCGTGCTCGTGGGTACTTTCCATAACAATCCTGCCTCGCCAACAGACCACCTCGTTCCCTCGACCAAACAAAAGCTCCTCTCGATATCGCACGTAATATCTGCGCCTGCGAGGCGGCGCATTAACTTTGCGACCGCAGCCTGTTGTGATTACTGTAGTGTGCAATATGTTTTGCGCTAATGTATTTATACTTGAAACCCATCAAAACAGAAGTCAGCAAAACAAAGGCAACCACACAGAAATAGCCGCGTCCTCCGGCCGTTGTTGACTAACTTCATGTGCAAAATGGAAAGCCTCACATATGTCTCGGCTTACAAATGAAATGAAAATGGCTGAATGTTCCCCCCCGGCGTCGGCACACCAGGACGGGCCGGAGAATGAGAGAGAGAGAGAGGGAGAGAGAGAGAGAGAGAGAGAGAGAGAGAGAGAAGGGATAACGAAGCAAACCAAAATACCAAATGACGAGCGAGATGGAAGAATATCTCTGACATCATGCTTTACAGAAATGCCTCTCTCCCGTCGCATGGGGCTGAAACGAGACCCAGATGGTGAGGCGGCGGCGGCGCATTCCCCGTCAGCACAACCGGTGTCGCTGGGCCCAGGCGGCGGCCACGTGGACGACCAGCGCAGAGACGCTGCCCGCATCATCACGACGAGCATCTCGTGATCGAAGTCACCGCGGCTCAGTCTCGAACTGAACAGGAAGTACGACGTTAGATGTGGAGCGGTTCTGTAAAACACGCCGCGGTAAATGTGGTGTGAGGGTCTGGTTTCCCTCTCTCTCTCTCTCTCTCTCTCTCTCTCTCTCTCTCTCTCTCTCTCTCTCTCTCTCTCTCTCTCTCTCTCTCTCTCCCTCATAGATGCGAGTGGTGTTGTGGTTCAAAGACAAAAAGGCAGTCTTCTCAAAGCTCTCTGATTTGATGCGTCTAGACTCGGGACTAGCGGTAGGATTGTTCAGTAGCTCAACTAGTTTTAAAACATGGGAAATCACAATTGAATCAAACAATATTCAAATATTGAATCAACCGTTAACGCCCGAACAACCTGGATGAGAGTGTGTGGAAGCTCGTCAGCTAGCACGCAGAGACGTCTACACCGTTAGCTAAAGCTACAGGATTAACGGTTGAAATAGTTAGTGAGCTAAAACTAATGGAAACACTGTTGAAACAATGTGCTAAAAGCAACCATTTAAATAGAAAGTAATTGATAATGTATAGTAAGCCAAAAGTAAATGATTAAATGTGTTAAAGTGATGGATAAACGATTGACATGCGCTAACAGTCGACCTAACTGGTTACACACTGCAAAATTTTAAATCTAAGTAAGATGAAATATCTTAAATCAAGACATTATACGCTTGTTTTTTGATTGACAAGATATTTCTTCTTATCAGGCAGTTTTTATTTTAGAGCATTTCACTTGTTTCAAGAAGTCTTGGCAAGTCAAATTTTCCTGTTCTGTTGGCAGATAATTTGTCCTACTTCAAGTAATATTTCCCTCATTTTATTACTTTTTTTTCTTGTTTTTGGAAGCTGAATTTTTGCAGAGCAGACGATAGTTTACACGCATGAATAAATAGTAAATGTCATCAAACCTGCTGATTCTTTAAAAACATTGTGAATGTGCTTTTATATCGTTGGCTCTGTTGGTGGAGCCGTTGGAGAGCGGACCAGTATGTGGTGCTCAGACCGGGAGCAGAGCCAGAAAGCAAGCGATACTATCATTTCCTGGTTCACCTTGTGGGCGGCGAACACGTCGGCTCTTCTCCTCAAAGGTTTCTGTGTGGGTTTAATAGAATAAATACTTATCAATAACATACTACAAAACTAAAAGCGCTCTCCGGAGCGCAGGATTCACACATTTTCCATCCAAGACAGGACGGCTCGCTGAAGTGAACTCTCTCTCTTTCATCACAAACACGTCTGAACCCAGATCAGCGGCCGTAAGAAGCGGCGGAAGTGAAAGTTGACTCTGAAAGCAGATGAAAGGCGTCGGAAAACAAGACTGATTGAACCTCCAGCTGATTCTGGCCGTCATGAAGCAGAGCGCCGCATGGCACGCTGACAGCACAAGCACTGATCAAGATGAACAAAGGTGAAAAATTGCACGTTTGAGTGACTAAGGCGACCATTTTCACCTTCCCTCAAAAACCCACTTGGCAAGTCTCAGTTTCCCACAGTTCCCTTCACAGCCCATCAGTCAGGCCGGAGAGGAGCGGGGGCCGGACTGTCAGGGGTCAGCGCCACGCCGAACATGAAGAGAATACGAAGCAGCTGCCTGGGACGGGGGAGCATGACGTGTGTGTGTGTGTGTGTGTGTGTGTGTGTGTGTGTGTGTTCACAACCTTATTCATTTCCTTACATTAATGATTACAGGTCGTGCTCAAACTTTATCGGGCATCAAACAAGAGTAGTTTCCATTTTATGCAAGGACAGGTTCAGAAACGTTTGAGGAGACTTAATGGTGACATTATTAATGGATGACAAATGAACGATGTGTATGAAATAACATCAACTCCAAACACAGCCAGGCCCCTGGACATATGCATGTTGAAGGCCCCCACCCATTTTGCATCTGTTTGTAGTCGTTTTGTGTCATTTTTAATCTTTGTGGAGTCGTTTTGTGTCTCTTTGTGGTCATTTTGCATCTTTGTGTAGTCGTTTTGTGTCTCTTTGTGGTCATTTTTAATCTTTGTGGAGTCGTTTTGTGTCTCTTTGTGGTCATTTTGCATCTTCGTGTAGTCGTTTTGTGTCTTTGTGGTCATTTTGCATCTTTGTGGAGTCGTTTTGTGTCTCTTTGTGGTCATTTTGCATCTTTGTGTAGTCGTTTTGTGTCTCTTTGTGGTCATTTTGCATCTTTGTGTAGTCGTTTTGCGTCCCTTTGTAGTCATTTCTCATCTTGCTGTCAGTTTGCATCTCTGTGTGTGTTTTTGTGGTCGCTTTCCATGGTCCCCATCCTCCAACTCTTCTCTACATTTTCTTCCAGCTCTAGAGTTGTGTTGGGCCAAACTCGATTGAAACACTGAATCATACCTCTCAAATAAATCAAAGAGCTCCTGACAAAGGATCTGAAACCCCCGGGTCCAAGTAAAAAATAAATGACATGCCTTATGAACACATTTGTAAGTCATGCAACTGCAGCTGATAGGAATGTGAAAGCTGCTGCCAACATAAAGGCCTCTTGACAAAATGATGGCAACCCTGCATGCAAAGTCATGGGAAATGGACTTTGCCTCACTTCCTTGATGCCAGTGAGTGAAAACAATCACACCTCACTCTCTGAACGTCCTACAGCGGGGAGGAGACGTGCAGACAGATCATTAGCACCGACCACTCCTCCCCACTGCCCGGCCATATGGACCCACCGCTCAACGGGAACACCCCCTCCCCTCCGCTGGCCCCGGGTCGTCCTCTTTCATGCTCGTAGATGTCAGGCCACCCTCACTATTTCCTCTTTGGAAGACATGCTCAGTCTGGCTTTTCTGCGGCTTCCTCTGATGACACCGCTCACACAAAAAGGGAGATGGTGAAAGAAGAATGGGGTGGAGGAGGGTGGAGGGGGGGGGGGGGGGCGCCTCACACTGACAGTGAGATGGATGCCACAAGTGACAACCTTTTGTTTTAGTGAAATACACCGAGATGCTGGCTTTGCAGCAGCAAAAGGTGGAGGCCAAGGGGAACAACTTGTTCACTTGTTCCGTTTGGTTAAGCAAACCATGGCACTGTCTGAACTTGTTACTTTTCCAGGTTTGGGTGGCTGTAGCTCAGAGGGGGGGCTTGAGCTGTTGATATAAGCCCCCCCGCGCCCTCCACACACACACACACACACACACACACCCTGGTTGAAATAAGTATCACAGCAAATACACTCGCTCGGTGGTGCTGCTGGAATAAAAAAACAAACTCAGATCAGGGCTTCAAATTACCTCTGGCTTTGTCCTCCTCTCTGAATAGTTTACTGGCTCTAAAGTGGCAGTTTATACTCTACGTGCCAAAAATGTCAATAAAACCGCCTTAATCGCCCGTCCAATCTGTAATAGCACCTGCTTATGGAAACACAACACGCCCCTGCAGT
>NW_027176192.1:0-11165 GCF_023055335.1 Clinocottus analis | reverse complement strand
CGTATGGGAGTGGGGCTCGGCAAAATTATAGAATAAGAAAAGAGATGTGTGTTGAATGCTTCACAGCAGGAAGCCTCTTTGAGCTTTGGTCCATTCACAGGCATGTCGCCTTCATATCTCAGTCGAGGACATTCACTGTGGGTCAGATGCTCCAGTTGTCCTCCACTTGCTCTCAGACTGAATGTAGGAGTAATGGAGCCCGTCGAGTTTCCAGAGGGCCTTGAATAAACTTACAGTTTTTACCTGGGCCTTCTGGTCAATCTCCTTTAGGGGCTATGTTTTTGAGCCAGCCTTCAAAGGCTGAGAAAGCCACGTTGTTTAAAGTGAGTGGTTTGCGCACAGTGGATTGCAGCTTGTCGTGTGGCGCATTAGGTGTTGACAGATGGGAGGGAGGGCATGGGACGCTGTGGGGAACAAATGATTTATTGCCTGGCCTGGGACACTTAACGGGGTATAAGTGCTGAGTCTGGAGGGACCATGATGTGAGGACAATTGGAAAAAATAGAGGAATAAACAAAGGGAATAACTAAAATGAGAGGAGTTACTGCAAATTGGCTCACTAATCATTAAATGGAGACTTTTATCAACTCTGACATTAAAACCAGTGCCAAATTACTATTATGTGTCAACATTTACATTGTTGTAACAAAGAAATAATATGCTTCTCCGAATAATAAGGGAAGCTCGTGGGTCTACTATTGAGGATAAGAAATGGAGGGGAACACACAAATTATTGATGTAAATTTTGTTTAATGTTATTTGTATTTAATCAACACCCATGTAACCAGCTACTTGACTGAAATCTTAAACAAAAAAAACAAAAAAAGGATAAGCGTGAAAGCATAAAAGAGAGAAAAAGATTAAGCAACAAGCAATAAAGAGAAGGGAAGAGCATGTAACAAAACACACTTGAGTAATGTGAGGCCAGCATTACGGTTCTGGGTATTGGTGAGATTCCTCCTTTGCCAGAATACGTGGATACTCACTGCACACATCTCTACTGGTGTGCTGTATACAGCTTATTGGTTAAACCCATAGCCCCTGCTGTGTCATTTTTTTTATTAATTACCTTTTTAAATTATTTTATAAATGTAATGTATCTTTAGCAGTGAGATCTAGCTATCATTGGTATTGTTAATTATTGTCATAAGATGTCAGAAAGTTATTTTTTTGTAAATTATACTGAAAGAAACAGAAAAAAGTATAGATTAATTACACTCTTTGGAAAACAAACAGGAAGAATGTAAGTGAATAAGATACTCAAACAAAAAAAACAACCTTTTCCTTCTTTTACTTTGTGTGTTAGTTAGCTTTCCCTCAACTCACTACTCGGTCTGTGTAGATTTTTTTTTTCTCTCGTGTTCACCCTGACATTGTTGTAAATGTACCACTTGAACAAATAAAAACAAATAAATATTATAGACATCTGACTTTCTTTAACAACCATGATTATTATTATCTGACTCTGCAATCACACTAGATAGATTATTATGCTTGTAATTCAGCGTTACAGCTATTCTAATGATGCACTCTCTCAAGGCAACAATTATACCACTACGCTACTGTTGTGCTGTTGTATGTGTTCATATTACAGTTATTGTAGATAAAAAAAACATTTCGATAAAACATATCACTTGCCAATGACACACGCAGCAGTCTAGGATACAAACATAGAAACCATGGCCTGAAATTGTGACTTACAGTAATACCTAGTGTAATACTTATCCCTGTGACAGAACCAAGCAGTGCCATTCTTTTTTATGCTCCCTACACAGCCAATTAGCCTGAGAAAATCCTGTCAGGTAAATTCAGCCTCCTTGCATCTGTTACAGATGTGCCCTTCAGCCAGCTTAGGGTGATGGACAGTAGAGCACATCAGCGGAGCTTGGGGACGGAAGAAGTATTGATCAGGTCTATTTTGTTCAGCTTTGTTCTTCAAACTTTAGTGACACTGGGATAATGTCGCACTGTAAACACAAGAATGATTAAAAACCGTTGCAGGCTTGTTCTGTGTTATGTGGCGGTACCTTGGCAGTGTCAGGTTTTGTTAGCTCCAAATGCATTGTGAGGAGGTTGCTAGACAATGAGGAGAGACAGTGTGGGCAACTGCTGACTCTGTGTGGTTTATCTTGCCAGACTGACGCTTCCCATCTGAGACGACATGGTCTCAGATGGGAAGAGGAGTTTTACACAACCACAGACCCTCATTCATTAATTGTGCAAACAGGCAGACTGTATCTCGACTTGTGCCTAAACAAAAAAATTAAGAAAGCGTTTTAGGGGGTCATATTTTGTCTTCTACAAAACTTTTTTTTGTATCAGCTAGCATCGTAGATGGTATCTTGTTGCAATTCATCTGTGAACACAGACAGTCGCAGAAGCAAACCAGTCACAGCAGGTGGATTATCTGTTTTTTGAGTAAAAAGAAAGAAATAAAACAGTATAAAATACAACACGTGTCCAACTGTTGATAGAGGGGATTTCACTTCTCTCAGACGTCTAAACAGTTCTTTTTCAAAACATAGGTATATAATTGCCTTTAGCCCAGGGACTCACTATTGATCACTACCCACACTTTTCCTTCCTTGCGCCTGCCAATGCTCAAATTCCAGTAGATTGGGCTGCCCTCACTATCTCTCCTTTAATCTTTGTCATAACTCAAGTACTATCATTTCCCAATAAAGACAATTGCAGGTTAAGAAGATATGATCTAATGTGGACAAGTAAAGCAAACACACAAAGATGAATCTTTTTACAGTGTGATCGGTCACTCCAATTGTTGATCGAGCATGCTACAGGGCAACTCCCAGAGGAGCTGTGTGTGCAAGAAAGCCATCAGTCTCTCCTTGATGATCATCCTACCTCGAAACTCCTGTTTAGTTTGATGTGCACCGTCCAGCTAACAGTGAGATTAGTGCACTTGCTATCACAGTCCCTAAATCCTTCTCTCTGCTGCCCACAGGCCTGCTGAATTGCCCTCACCTGCCGTGGTTTCTGGCTGTGGCTATATTCTGCCCAAGCTCACTTGACCCAAGCTGGTAATGCATTACTCCCCAGATCAATTGATAGATTGGCCCTGTCGGAGCTGCCGTAACTAAATCAGCTGCTCCTGATGATTCAGCACCAGCCAGTGAGCCGGGCCTGCTGTCACCAATCACAGATCACCAGCAACAGAGACAGGTATGGACATTCTCTTGTCACTTGAACCTAATTTATTGCCAGCTACTACATTGATTAACCTTGTGCTGTGGTTCAAGCTTCCTATAAAAATTTGTATGTGGGCAGGGTGAAGGGGGTGTGTGTGTGTGGCTGAATGTAAGCAGGAGGAGACATAAAGGCAAGGTAATGTGTACATTACTTCATAAAACTTTGAACAAAAGGACTTTAGCTGTCCAGCCAGGAGAAACTTTGTCAGTGGCAACTGGTAACATGAGTGCAACATAAACTGGGGGGAAGCCTGTGTCTGGATGTTTTTGCGATTTAAAAAAACTAATACTTTGCACATTAAATGGATAGATATTTATATTCTCTGCAGCTGGAATCTACTTAATTTGCAAATACTTAATTAATTATTCATAATCTATCTCAGCGGCTATATATGTACTTTACCAGGATGTCTAATTAAGTTCAGACCTGATTCAGTCACTTGCTAGTATTTGTGGCTTATTCTGTTACCACTGTGTGTTACCATTGTGTGTTACCAGTATGGAACGCAAAGTGTGCAAGTTTTAAGATTAGAATTCAAACACTATGCTCAAACTTTTTACTGGTTGATTTCCCTTCAGCAGTCAGTTGGAGGTAATGTCTGATATTTGACAAAGTGTGCTGTAAATTGCCAGAACAAAGTCTGTTATACGGCACAGCAATAATGACATGATTCATAGATCTCCTGGTGACTGAACTCAAGCAATTACCTTTTCTTTTTTTTTTTTTTGGTTTGCTGTGTTGCCTGTACTGAAATGACACTGCAAATCATCAGTCAGGGACACGGTATTGCATATTAAAATACAGGTGACTGAAACTGAGATTTAAAATGAAAATGTCTTAGAATGAAAATTGCTCTGATTTTAGTAAGCTACACAGTGATAAAAGGATCATTATGTGAAATTGTACAACATCTTGAGTTCAGGTCATATACTACTGTTTCTAGAGAGGAGTTTGGCGTAATAACAAACATTAATTTTTGAAGCGATGTATAGCTATTTTATGCATATAGGATTTATTGAATACTATAGTTCATGAGCAGGCTTGGTAATGATAACTTTCATATTCACTCTTGGTTGTTGAATTACCCTCATAGGGGATGCTGAGCTGAGAAATGAAAACATTTTGTCTTTTGTGTCTCTGTGATTTACTCCCTCTTCTTTGCTAGGACAGCCAGGGGCTGTCAGCAATCTCCCAGCTGTAGCCTCTAAAACACAACTCATGGGCCTAATGAAGCAAGGCACAATTACTTTAGCAAAAAGCTGCTGTGCCTTTAAAGGGTGAGAGGAGATCTGGGTGTTCATAAACACACACATGATATTATCTTTTAAAGAATAAGTGAAAGGAAATGATCTTAGTGGCTTTTTCACGACGCTCTGAGCCAATGATAACTGTGCTGTTTTTATGAATGAATGAGCCACACCTACAGTTTATGCACATCACAGAGCCTTTTTTTTTTTTAACAGTTTCTTCCGTGATTTTGCAGACTACAAATCCAAGAAATAAACCTCACAACTACAAATGTCTCCTGCTGGGCTGCAATTGCTAATATTAAATAAATAACATATAACTGTCTTCACAAGTACAAGGTCAGTTTCCCAAGAAAATGAGAGACCAAATGATAGTAAATGGGATAGTAAATGTTAAAAACCATACAGCATGAAAAAACAACAAGCGCAGCTTTGACAACAAGTGATGGTAAATCCCCCAAACATTCACAGACACACACATACATGTTGAGTAGATCATCTGTTATTTCACTGTTATTTTCTATTACAGCAAGAGAGGATAGCTAATCTAATAAGGACCCTAATAGCACCCCATTGTTTCTAGTCTATTTTATGAGCCCAGATGCCACAACAAATAATTAGGTTAAAAATTATATAGCATTACATAGGGTCGTTTTCTAGCAGGAGAACCAATACTGTCGGGATCAATAGACAGCTGGCTTGCTAATTGCTAAATAGCCACAAATAAAACTGAATACAGACTGTATTGACTGTTAGTGTGCAGTTTCAGCAGGTAGCACTGGGAGAAATTTAAAGAATTATTATTATTGTTGTTGTTGTTGTTGTTGTTGTTGTTGTTGTTAAGATTTCATTTTGGTCATCAAACTAAATTCAAAATACATTACATGATGAAGATGTAAATATTGTGGTTTAACCAATGTCGTTTATAATATTCACTAAAAAGAGCGTCTCTGACAGCTGTGTTCAGGATGGCTTGGATTTTCCCAGTGCTGAATGAGGTCCGAAAGTACTCCTCCTTTAGGGAGAAGTCGAGTTCTTCACACTCTGAGTCCGTCCTTGACACAGCAGCCGCACTGATGGCCCACTTCAGATCACCAGTTCACATTTAAATCTTGTTTTTTTTTTTTTTTTTGCCCTGGTTTACATAGCTAACAATACACAGCTGAAAAGAAAGGACAGGGGAGCAGGCTCTTAACATATTAAGAATCTGTTCATCCTTCATTTACCACAAGCAGCATAGCAAAGGTATTAACATCTCTTGAGCTTCTTCCACCATAGATGGATATATTACCTGAGGCTAAAAGTACCAATGTGGACTCTGAGTCCCACTTTAGAAGAACACATGGGTACATTACAGTAATTTTCAATACAGCAATAACTCACCAACAGTCGAGGCTCGTTAGATGTTATCTAAGAATTCAGGCTGGCCGAGTAAGTGCCCCACTGTGGATTATAGGCGCTGCCTTTTCAATGATGTAGGGCTCTGTTAAGGGCACCTGAAAGGTTGCCATGTTAATTGTGTCACAATATTAACTCTACATTACCATTTCAATGACAATACATCATTGAAAGAATGTATTGTAAAAAGGAAAAAAAAAGTAATGTATTGATTTAATTGAAAATAATTGTAGTTTATTTTAATTACAGAAGATATATATATATATACATACACACACACACATACGCTCCCTTGCCCAAAAATGTGACAGAGCCCATTACAAAATGATTCAGTAAGTCTGTTTTTGGGAAAGGATTACTTCACTGTCGCATCTCATGGCTTGCATGTAAGGTGCGGCTCGCATGTGCATCTGAAAATGTGTGTGTGTGGGTGTGTGTGTGTGCGCGCACAGATAGATACGAATGATATCTGCTAACACATTTATCAAAGTATTCTGCCTATAGTTTTCTCTGCAGAAAAATGCAACAATACGTCTAACACTTCGTATTAAGATGATAAAATATTTTGCAGTGAACATATTTTTTAATCTTAGGGCTGCTTAATTGCACAATCACAAAATCCAACACAAAACGTGTGCAAAGTCAACGACAGTGTATCCAAGTGCATCTACTATTTTACTTGTTCAGAAACAGCTCACAATTCTATATGCACAAAAGGGTTTGTGGAAGTAGAATATACATTTTAAGTGTATGATGATTAAGCATTGTCCTGGCCAGACTCATAACCTATAAACAGCCGTGCCAGTTACAGTGGTGCATGAGGAAAGCAGGATAACCGAGAGCCAAATGGATAGGGAAAATGCAGAGCGGTTTCTCCAAGAAGGAAAATACTGTTGTTGCCTATGATGTTAGGAGTTGCATTATACAAACGTATGCATTACCAATATCGTGTGAAACCAAAGCCTATCATTTCCATAATAATGGGGATATGAAGTTATCAACAAAGCAATGCTAAAATAGACCACAGACATCTTTTCTAAGCACATCAAAGAGCTCATTTTTACCAACAGCTTACCTTTCACCATCTTATTTCCTCCCACCTTTGCACCTGTCGCACTAATCTAAGAACAAAAATACCAAAGTGGTCGGCAAAGAGCAATTTGAGGTAAAGAACTAACTAAAATATATAGCAGCTTTCATTATAGTATTTGCACTGGCTAGAAAAATAGTGCCACATTTATTAAATAAAGGACATGATTATGGTTGAGTAAGGCTGAGTTAGTCCAATCAGAAAGCTTTTGCTTTAAATTCAACACTTGATGGCGGGTGAATGTATCATGAGCGAAAACATATTATTTGGAATAAAATCTTTTTGGGTCCCTATTTGTCTGACAAGATTAAGTAGAAGAAAAACAAAGGATATCAGCAGCATGTGTGTTCCATGATGTATGTGTGTTCTGAGGTGTGCAAGTGTGCAGTTGCAGTTAGCTAGTAAGTATCAAATGATCAGAGAGGAGACTTACATTGTTCATGTACTCGCTCAACAAGTCTTGCAGGGCCTGTCGAACGGCGTTGCACTCAGCCACAATGCGTTCACGGCGGTCGTCACGTGTGCATGAGGAGTCAGCCATTAGTGCGGCACCACTGATGATGCTCTCCAAGCGCTCTTCCAGAGAGGGACGGAAACGAGCCTCACTGAATGTCAGAGGATCCAGGATGATCTTGTTCTGTAGGGCAAAAAGACAAGAAGGTCAGGACAGAATTTAAATGGTTGAAATATGAGCAAAAGTATGACCAATGGGAGGACCAAACGGAGAAACTATGATCAGCAGTAAATCAGATGTGATTATTGGTGTGTGAAGTGACAGCAGTGTGTTTTGTGAACGAATACAAGTGATACAAAACAGAAGCATTTTGCCGTAGGGTCATTTATGGTAACAAATGAGCAGCAACCTTATCAGTTGACCATATAAAGACATGCTATGAGCCTGCTAACTAGCCAGTGAACTAGTTTTATGGTTTAACGCTAATTGGGACTACAGATGAAAAATAACCCCTCGGCTAACTGCGGCGTATTTAGAGAAATGTTTTTTATTATTGTCCCCTTCTAAAATAAACCATTACTAAAAGAAAGTAGTTAAATGTATTTAAACTATGTTTAATTCAATGGCAGGTATGGTAAATGGAAAAAATACATGATATTGATACAGATTTGTATATGATGTGTCCATGCATGATAACTAACATACATAATACATAATGATGTGAAAACTGCAGTAATAAAGCTGTTTATAAAGTAGACTTATTGTCTTTTGATATAATACCATGGATCAGTAAGGCGAGACACAAAGCAAAACAACAACATATGCCACACAATTAACTGCAAAGAGTTTTTTTAATCATATCCCCTTTCCATCTATTAACAAGGGAACATTAACCGAATCGCAATTCAAGTTTAGTCTTTCCATCCTCAGGATCAACAGAGCCAATTTAATGAAAAGTGTCTTTAGCTTCAGCACCTGGCCCAGTCCGAGTTGCATTTCAGTGACACCAAAGTTGTGAATAAACTAAACATGCATCACAAACTATGAGGGGGAACATTTTTGTGATTTTACAACGTTGGGTCATAATGGTAGCTAAAATAGCATGCACCTTGCACACTGCATGGAGACATTTCACTTCTCAAATGTTCAGAAACAGGATAAATACTTACAGAAATATAATGTATTTGATGAGTCACACTTTACAAATGGGTTATTTGTTATAATTCTAAGTTTAGACCAGATTTGAATAATTATGAATGGGTTTAGGTAACCCTAACGCTACGTTATTTCTATGTGATATAGTCAACTTTTTTCATCTAGACTTTGTTTGTTTGACCAAATATCTCCTTTTTACACAAGCCAGATAATGTCTGTGGAATGATTTGGAGGATGGTTGTGCAGGGACAAGTGTAAATGTTTTGGAACGTGGGGGTTGCATGTATGGTGCATTGTTCAGTGAAAGGTGTAAATGTTCTGCGAGTGGGGATGTAAGAGTTCTGGGTGGGGTTGTATTTAAATGTAAGTAGAGAGCCATTAGGCTAGCCAGACAGTATTGTGTGCCATCAGTGTAATGTATTGCCTGAATAGGATTCACTTGCATTGGAATTAGTTATACTTGACCACCAACATGGTTGCACATTTCCCGGTGAATACAACAAGAGGACGCTGCAGACATTGCGTGAAAGGATATTCCAATACGCTCTGCAGGAAATGCAATCTCCGCCTCTGCTTTTCAGTGGAAAAGAACTGCTTTGGGACTACCATCACAAGTAAACAAGGGATACTGATTCTTTTTAGTTTTCTATAACATTTTATACAGTTTTTGTAATGTTTTTTAAAAATATTATGATTCATAAAAATATGACTGTTGGGTGATTAATGAAATGTACTGTTATAGTGCTATGTAAGCAATACACACTCCAAATTAACCAGTAGTTGTTTTGTGCATTTGTTCTGACAGTTTGGGAGCAAATGCTGAAATTCTGCTACCACCAAAGCCCAACGTTGCAATATTACAACGTTTCCCTAAAAATTTATAACTTTTAAAAAAAAAAAAAAAATCTTTCATTATCTGCATCAGAAGACTCTTACAACATCATCTGACTTAAAAAAAAAAAATAGACATTATTTTTATGTTTGGGTCTTACAGGGTTAAGAAGTGGCTGTGGCATTCATGAAGTGCTAATAGTACGAAGCAAAGGTGCAGTGTTTGGTCTCTCCTCAGCCAGTCTAATCCTGGGGCAGGATGACAGACTGTCAAATGATGCATAATAACATGTAAGGTACGAGAGTGCAAGCACCAAGCATAACCTACTTTCCATCTGCAGCTGGCAGGAAAGAGCGGTAAATACAAGATGTTGCAGTATAAAAATGACAAAGAGGGGGAGGAAGAGAGAGTTTGGGGCTACAGAAAAAAAAAAGATCGGAGAGTAGGATAAAAGGAGAGAAAATACAGGAAATAATTTAAAAAAGATAAATATAGAACAGAATAACATGTCTGGGGGAAATACTGTCAATAGCGGTTTAACGTAAACAAGTGAGATTCCTAATAGATGACCTTAAAATCATGACATTACATTCACAGTTTAAAAAAATGTTCTTGTACATGTCCTCAAGGAAAGCTTGATGTACACAAAATACTTAGAACCGTGCTTAATATATATATATATATATATATATATATATATATATATATATATATATATATATATATATATATATATATATATATATATATAGCCTCAATGTAACATGACATTTGATTCTATACATCACCTCCATCTTATATTTCATAGAATTATTTAAAGCTAGTTCTAGTGTTGAGTACTGATTTTTTTTGTCTAATAGCCCACATATGCCAATATTAGTGAATGCAAGGACATATACAAAAACAATGCTGCTTCTGTAATATCATTTTACATTATATTTTTTGTCAGATTAAGGTACAATATATCGATGAAACAAGGCTGCTTCAAATTTAATGCTCAGTGTCTCAGATCTGAAATGTATATTGATATTCTCAACTGACATTGACTAAGAGACTAAACAATAATATTTAGTTATATGTTGTTCACTCTTACAAGTATTGCACTCAGATATAAAGACACCTGTCCACTTTTATCATCAAACAAATTCAAAAGTTAACTTTACAACCCTGTGGGTTGACAAGAAGGAGCATTTTCTTTAAAAGAAATGACAAAATATTTCAGATTTTGTCATTATCACCAGAGTTTTTACTTTCTGACAGCCCTTGAACACATCATATGTGACATATGCATTCACCAGGAAAGCAACAAAATTGAAGAATAACATTTTGATATTTTAGCTGCAGGACCACAGATTTTGTACAAAGAGGTTGTAAAAATGCAAATACAGCACATGGGGCCTCAATTTTCTTTTTCAATGTTGCAGTGAAAAAGAAGGCAGAAGTAACAAAATGCACTGAAACTGCTTGAGGTTTGTAAGGTTTTAAGGTATAATTTATATGCAGGATAAAGTATCATAAAATTAAATGGTAAGTCTTAACTATAAAATATGAAAGTGATAATCACAAGAATATTTGGGTTAGTGAAATCAATACATTCTCATATTAAAGAAATGCACATAAACGTTGAAGTTTTCAATTATGTTGATCCCTTTAATAATAATACAAAATAATAATAATAATAATAATAATAATAATAATAATAACAATGAATAATCTCTTGTTTCTTGTATACCTTTGTTGTAGGTTATCCTGTGGTTTACATCTACTGATTCGAAGTTAAAG
>NW_027176191.1:0-11220 GCF_023055335.1 Clinocottus analis | reverse complement strand
ATAATGACTCTCCCTCCTCACTTCAGATACAATTTATCAAGGTGTTACCACCGTAAAGATGGGATAAGGGTTGCTCTTATGAATGGAACTCTCACACATATCAGTCGAGAGCATTGCTGGAGTATGAATCACGCAGCATGCGGAGTGAACAGTAGAACCAGTTGTGAGCAGATATGTTTTGGCCTTTTTCAGATTGAACCTAACCACATGATTAGTTTAGACTCCATACACTGGCACAGGAACTAAGATGAACAGACACAAGTACACACACTATCTGCGTAAAGCAACACAATATGTGTCCATTGCACAAAGCCTGATATAGCCCCCTTACCGTCCATCCATATGTTTCACCAAACCTCTAAATCATTTAGTCATTCAGCAACGGCATGAGAATGAGCTAAAGTTAGGGTTTTATCAGTGTGATACATACCGCTTGTTGAAGTAAGTGTCATTTATCCCTACTAGGTTCTAAAATGCACCTCTGACATTCTCAACGCAACCCAAAACACCCTCCTTTCCAGGCTCCACTCCAAGGTTTTTCCTGTTACGTTTCTTTTCTGTGCTTTTTTCAGCACCACAGAGCCATTTGGAGGCAAAGCGCTGGAAGTTAAAACACACTGTTGGTATTGTTCTGGGCTCCATGGGGGCGACCGTATCTCAGTTTATGATGCTTAGCGGAGCTGCAATTTTGATACTTAAGCTTGACAAATAAAGGATTTGAAGTGTAAGATTGAAGGATTTCTTGTGACAAGACCCCATGTATTGTTTATTAGTGTTTAAATCTATTTATCTTTCTATTTTTTTACCATAGAAATAAAATAATGTACGATTTGAACAAGCAACACTAATATCAGACTTGTGTTTCAAAACATACTTTTACATGAGTTAGGCATTGGAGGATGAGAAAAAAACGTTGAAATCTTCCTTGAAAGTAAAGCTACAGGCCAACTACAGGTAACTACTCAACTGGGCATGCGCATTCTTTAATATTAATCTGAAACATGAAATTGGAAATATATTTATAAATACGAAAATACTAGTTTTTAGATGGAGCCTGGGGGTTTCATAATGATGAATCCCAATGAAATGACTCCAAGGAGCAGAAGCTGGTGGCAATTACTTTCATGTCTTTTTCATGGTCGGAGTTTATTGTGTTTGGTTATTTGCAGATCAAAACACTACTATCAACTACATTTTAATTGAAA
Source organism: Clinocottus analis (assembly GCF_023055335.1). Lineage (NCBI taxonomy): Eukaryota > Metazoa > Chordata > Actinopteri > Perciformes > Cottidae > Clinocottus > Clinocottus analis. The sequence goes on along the minus strand of NW_027176191.1, from coordinate 10,015 downwards.
ACATGTTCACAATCTGTAGATTACATATAAATGTTGTTCAAAGGCAGTTTGCTGACTATATTTGAACATCCAGAAGGTTCTACAGGACCTCCTGGACATTTAAAAGAAAATTATATATATATATATATATATATATATATATATATATATATATATATATATATATATATATATATATATATATATATATATATATATATATAATTTGAATTCAATTGAGAAAGTAAGAACACAACACTAGATTAACAACACAACCTTTTGACTTAAAAAGTCTATTGACTTATCCCTTCATTGAATGTCTTTCTAGCATTTCTGTTTCCACTTAAACATGAAGAGAAACCATCGTACAGACTTAGACACAGCGCATGGCCAGACAGCTACCACCAGGGGAGCAGACCACTTACAATCGCTTTCTGTCTTGTTTGTAGGGTTTTAGCCAGAAGGCCGCTACGGGATGGCCAGGGACCATCGTCTGGCGTGCTACTAAAGACACACCGTCAATGAAAATCTTCCCGTTGTACCCACAAATCTGTCTATTGCACTCGGGTATGGAACTACACACACGCTAGAACAAGGGAGACTATTGTAAGCAACTCTGTGATTGGAAACAGATTGAGCACACACAATCGTCTGTACTCGCCCCAGGTGGAAAAAAGAAAAGAAAGCAAAAAGACACACTCCAAAAAACACACAAATTCGTAGACTTCCTTTTTCCGCCTCTGCCAATGTTTATTTGTCTTTGCATTGTTCTGCAGCCCGGAGGGACTTCTTAGCTTATCAGTCATTTTGTTCCCAATAAAAAAAAAGAAGAGTCAAGGGAACACTCAGAATTGGTTTTACACGAGGAGTGCGTCTGTGAATGAGTCTCCGCGTCCAGTCTCTCTTGGGATGGCGACTTCAGATCCCCGGTGACGCGCGTTGTTTCCACACATACTCCATCCAGCGTAGTAGTAGTTACACATTTTGTGGTTCCATGTATCTCCGTGTCCACGGCAACCATGCTCAAACCATTTCCATATGCATCTGGCAAAGTCATCATTGCTCTGCGGTAAACCCCGTTGCCAAAGCGACGGCGTGGGTGTGGCGAGGCGAGTGGAGCGACATGGGCGGTGGGCGGGATTGAGAAGAAAAAAAAAGCGCTAAGGAGGGATCACATGAGGACACGCACAGACAAATCATAAGAGGAACATGTGGTGTGTGAGTGTGTGTGGGTAAATGAGGAAAAGGGCCCCACGTTGACGAGCGCACACATAAAGTCTTTGGTTTTGTAAAAGCAGGAAATGCTGCGCAGAAGCAGGAGACAGAAAGTTAAACAAGGAACCCAACTTCTTGTGGGCACTGGTAAACTGGGCGCAGGGCCCTGAGCTGAGGAGGACCAGCTTTTTCCATGGAACATGTTGGGTTTCTCTCTGCTCCTCTTTTTCCCTGCATGTTTTTTTTCAAACCCACGCTTTATTTGATTTGTTCAAACTGCCAGGAGAGAAGTTATAAATATCAGGCAGGGAGCACTGTCGTTGAGGAAGAAACACCAACATTGTCTTGCAAAATAGTACTAAATCACAGCCTGATCTCCGAAGAATACGTGATCTGACCACTGGAATGTAAATCTGGATCCTCTGCGGTGGTGGAAACACAAATCAGTTCAACAGAAACACGTTTCAACGTTGGACTTTCACCCAGGAAACCTGTGTTAGTGTCCTGTGTGAATCCAAAAAGTCATCGCCGAGTTAAACCTTCTTAGACCTAAACCAAGTAGGTTTGATGCCTAAACTGTTTCCTGTCGTGGCGGCACACATAGTTTGCACACCACCACCACGTAATGCGTTTTTAAAAGCACCATCAATAATATTGTTATGGTCCCTTATTAGTTTTCAGTCAATCCAATACGCAGGGTTTTTTTTCATCAGGTTATTATATATTCCTGGCTTGTACAGAACCACAATACTTCCTCAGTGATTCAGCTGCCGGATGACATTTACATCTCACCCTGGATGTTACTCCCTGCTGGATGACGAGCAGAGGGATTACGTAGGATACATGTGATGTTTGTTGTGATTACATTACTCGGACGGAGACCGCTTTCTCACATTTTCCATGAAATTCATCTCATATACTTCAAATTGGACGACTTGTAGAATTAGACTTTGCTGAGATGAAACTCTGGCTTCAGAAACAGACTTTGTTTGTGCGCTGATGACGTGTGAACGTCTGCAGTTCTCTCCCAGACCCCCATCAACAAGGCTGTCGTCCACCTCCAAGTACAAACTGTTCAAGGCATGCCACAGCTGGATTTGGGTATGAAATGAAATAGAGGATCTTTCTAACAGGAATCTCAATATATTACAATGAAAGAGGAAGTATGTCTGCTTGTGCGTGTGTCTGCATACAATTCTTTGTCCTCTACCAAACCTGCAATTTTGTTGTAACGTTTTAATTCCAGGTCTTTAAAGTAATGACTCGGTGCAGCACATTTTTTGGTGTTGTATTGCAATAGTTTGCTGTACGCCGTGGTGGCATCCCTGTGTTGGGCAAATCAGCCAAGGACGTGACACGTGACACATTATTTACTATTTGAATTATTAGGTGGAATCAGGTGTGTCAAACAAACAGAGGACTTTCATATAGCAGACTGAAACAAATAAAAAATGTTGACTTTACGATGGTCACGCAAAAAACACCGCAAAGGGCAGTTATTTATTTACGATAGTTACGTTACGTTATTGTGTGTTATGTTGCTTTGGTGGACACAGAAATACTAAAACTACATTTAATTTAGACTGACAATAGCTACTCATTCAGATATTTTCACTTAAAATACAAAAAAAAAACACTTTGGAGATCAAAGTGAGGCCATTGTCTTGACACATACTGGACTGTACTATATGCTCCAGGGCCATAAAATACTACAGATACAGAATCACATGAACCTCACTGCCTTATGATTTACAATCCTAGCCATAGACTGTTAGTGACCCACCCACCGGCTCTTTGTCCATGTTCTGTGCCTAATGGTACTAATTGTTACTAATAGTGAGAGAAACACTTTTGATGACACATTCCACAGCAAAATTGATGCAGAGTTAAGTTTTGTTAGGACGGCGTTTATGAAAGAGTTGAACAAACGTTAACATCAGTAAATACGTTTTTTTATTTGCCCATCTGTTTGGGGCATTTAAGTTCGGATTGAATGAATGTGCAAAACGACAACGGTTCATTCTACAAGATGCTATCATTCATTGCATGCCAGGCCACCAAGGGCTACTTTCTCCTAAAATGTATCCAGAAAATCCTGGAGAACTTGCTGTTCCAGAGGAAAGCGAAGAAAACTGGCCTGTCTGTCTGGGCGTTAGTGCCGTCTATTACGACTTAATGCTCCAGAAGGCTCAGCTGCAACACAATGGGGCCGTGACACAAAAAGGGTTGTTTAATGTGAAGGGTCGTTATTCTGTATCCTGCCAGGAAAGGCTGCTGGACAGCTTGAAGTTGTTCTTGTACTTCAGACACACTGGACACTGTATGTATGTTGGGTCTCTGCTAATGAAAGTCTGGTGGAATAATGAGGATATATATATAAACCCAACGTCAAAATGTTTATGCTTGTTACATTGCGTGAGAAACTCCACACATTGTTATAGTTGTTACATAACATCATCATGCTAAAGGTGGTTGTTATTTAGTTACGTTGTCACGTTTTTACGTAACATCACGTAAGAAAGTCTACTAATGGTGTGTTGCTATTTATGTACGCTTGTTGCATTTTTATAGTTGTTACGTAACATCATGTGAGACTCTGCTAAAGGCGGTCGTTATTTATTCACGACAGTTAAGTTATTACTGTCGTTGTCGTAAGAAAGTCCTATAAGGTCCTTATTTATTGACGCTATTTACGTTATTACTGCTGTTCCGTTATGTTGTTAAGTCACCATTTTAACACAAAACAGGATCTTTTGTCTCACCTTCATCTCGTAGATATGTTGCCTACACCTAACCAATTGTTTCAAAACGTTTACCACCTGGCCCAACATGGCTCATGACCATGACACATTTTAGTGAAGGATCACAAAATTTCCTTTAAACGCTACGTGTTTGACATTTTTTGTATGATGACTAAAGGCATTTACACAATGGAGGCGTTTTTTGTGTATTTAAATTGCTGATGAATATATTTTTTTTCATAAATACTTTCTCGCAGAACTTTATTTTTACACTACATACTTTTTTCTGAGCATTCGCAAATGAAGGCATCAAGCCAGTGGCGGGCCATCAAAGCCTTTTTCACAAAGTTATAGCTATTTTATAATTAAAAAATATATATATATATTTTTTAAGAATTAAATATATTATTATATATTGTTATAACTATTTTATAATGTCATTTTTTTTAACAAAGACATAAGTATTTGCCCCTATTCGCTCATTCTCTCATTGCACAGCTGCCTTCACCTGTTCCTCTGCTCCTTCGGGCCTCTCGTATGGCTTCTTGGGAAATGTTTAACAGCATTCTTTATCCAGTCACATTTCACCCGTCTTCCTCTATGTAAGATTAGCCTGATTAAAATACACAAGAGAGCCTTCACGAAACCCAAGCCGTGTGATTGGTCACAGGGCCCACGTGAACATAAACATGCGCTGTGATTAGTCAGTGCAGCTACCATCTCAAACCTAGAAGCTAGAATCTCAGGATTTACTGATGACCCTTTTCCCACAGAGGTTTATGTGCACCTCGTGAGTGAAATGCTGATTATGTAACTGTTTTTGTTTTACATTTGCAGTCGTATTTAATCATAAACAGCGCTGTTGCTGCTGCACCTGGGGCTGCTGGTGGCTCTAGCTGCGGCCTCTACCCGTGCTAATGTGCACTGCTTGTGCCGGCGCTGTTGTGCTGCAAAGTCTTGTCTGTGCACTGCCGCGGTTTTGTTATAACTAAATGTGACTGGTTGGTTGACAATATGGACAACATGCATTGTTGATGACGAGGTTGGGCTGGTCAAGTTGTTCAGCCAGGGGGGCAGGGCCACGCTGTGCCGGGGTGTCTGGGCGGACTCTGGCAGGGAGCGGCTCCGCGGGTCGGGTGTCTGCTGCAGAGTGGGTCAACACACTTTTTCCCCCCAGTCAGCCCGTGATGTGGACTATATGGCACTCATTAAAAACCTATAGCCTAAAACCACGGCCCGCTACTGCATCAAACAATCATGTTCGATGGAAAGGGTTTAGCCGCACCAATATTTATAAGAAGAACAACAACTCATATGAACAAAGATGACAAACTTTAGAAGACAACACAACCAGATGTACTCCTTCCATTCTTACCTTTCACAATAAAAGCCATAGACATTTCATATTTGCAGTGGTGTGAAGGCCTGTACGATAAAAAAGTTTCTCGAGTCTGTGTGTCTTTTATGGTCGAGTGGAGCGCAGGAGAGAGAGAGCGTTACATGCATCAGCACACACCCTAAGTGCTTTGCCCACACACACACACACACACACACACACACACACACACACACACACTACATTATCTATACTACAACACTCCGACACACCTTCTGACAGCTTTGTGCACAGATGACAGCAGTAGGTCCTCTCAGATGTTTATAGGGTGTTACAGCACACCCAGGGTGAAGGTCCGTCAAACAAGAAACACCAGCGGGCCGCTAAGCTTTGGTTTGCCTACAGATATCAACCTGTGATGGCGCAATGAAAGACCAAATGAGATTTGATCACCTCGTCGCGGTCAGAGAGATGTTGGTGTTGTTGCACGCATTTTTAATGTCACTCAGTCAATCCAAATATGATTGGAACATTGTTTTTACCGCTGCAACAAGAGGCTGATTGAAGCAGAGGCTTCAAGATAAATTGTTTGATGTAATGATTGTTGGGGTAGTTAAGTTCAGTATTGAGTGATCTCAATACTGACGTCTCATGTGCACATTTATCTCCTTAGCACATACCGAAGACAAATGTCAATAGCATCGAATCGCATTTCATGATTGATTGACACCGATTTTGTGTTTCCTTTTGGTGTCATGGGATGGCGTCTTGACCCAAGAGCAGTGTTGACATCAGGGTTTGTACTTACACGAACTAAACACATCTATTTAAGCCCATTTACAAGAAGGTGGAAGTGTGATAAATTTAAGAACAGCTCTCAAGGGATCACACGTATGCTCTCAGCAGGGAGAGCCAATCAGAGACGAGGATTTGCCCATTTGTCGTATTGTTCAGTTGTATTCAAGTGATGAAGCATTTTTGCGATTCTGAAATATTCTGAAATTAATGGCAATCTAATTATTTTTAATGAATAAATAAAAAGGCAAAAATAGAAACAACGCAAATCTGGAGCTGCAAGGAATTCTGCAGCTGGTAGACAAGGTGCATGAGTAAAATCACACTAGATTATGAATTCTACATATTTCCTCGGATAATGTACTTGAACAGTTGGATTCAAAAGAGTGTGTGTGTTTACCTGTTTCAAAAAACCATTGGAAGTATTTATTTTGTACTTGTATCATTCACTTTCCGCATGACCAGAGTAATGAGAGTCATACGATCAACCAAAGCATATTTCATAATTTATGGTGGAGCTGCTGAAATGCAATTAACGTCCGAGCGCTCTGAGAGAGGTCACTTCTTGTTTCTGTGGGCTTTGAATGAACATGACTCAAAACCTGGTGATAATATATGATCGCTGTCATTTCATTGCAGTCATGCACATTTCACAAGACAGTGAGGGTGTTGCCCTTTGAATATGTTTATTTCTAATTAAAACTCATAACTTTGTATCAATATTGCCACACGCTCTTTTTTTAGTCTGACTCCATCCCTTTGAGCTTTGCAACCCCGTGCCCTGCAGTCGCCAGTGCCTTGCTCATGGGCTGGCATCCATTTTGCCTGGAAGGGGACGGGGTGGGATTTTATTTGGGTGTGTTTCCATGATGATAATGAGGCCAAGAGCGAAAGGCGGGCAAAGGAGGAAGGTTAGAGAAGGTGGAGGGAAGAGGATATGGCGGCGGTGGAGGGGGGGGTTTGGATGGGTTACGCCGGGACTAGTGACTCATCGTGGTGAGGGACTGGAGGAGGAAATAAATGTTTGGGGGAGGAGAGGAATGCAAGGCCGGTATTGGTGGACAGACAGCCATGTATGCCGCCATAGCTGCACGCTGCTTGCTGCTTGATGGGAAACATGATTCAGTAACAGTGCAAGCAGGAGTGATGGGAGCATTAGTGGCTCAGTTATCAGTGTGGTGTAAGATTTTTTTTTTTAGCAATGTTTGCACAGTGAGTAGTTCTCTCAAGAATGCTTAGTTATGATTTTTAGACAGATGATTATAGACACGAATGATCCACCATAAGTCCGAGGTGCTTGTTGTGTAGGCATAAAGACACACACATGTACAAATGGCTGAATGTGAGGATAAATAAAGGCTCCGACTTTCATTTTATTTATTTTTTAAAGCCTCAGGCAAAATGGTGGCGGCAACCAAACATCCCTGTTGTCAGGCAGCTGGTTAGTGCGGTTCCCCTGGTTTGCAGACATAAACACACACAACTCTACATGTGGAATTCAAAGCAAGGCAAGGTGTTGTGCAGAGGTTTCCAGCAGCACACGAAGAATTTTGAGCCCTAAAGCATCCAAAACTGTTAATCCTCCACCAAAATGAGTTATTGTGACGTGCTGCTGTGGTCATACTTCTGAAAGTTAAAACATACGCTCGCTAACTGTTGGAATTAAAACAGACTTGAGACTAGAGATTGAGACATAAACTCATGTTACAATGCTACCGGAGAAGTGGCCCCTTGCTGGCCAGTAGAGTTTTTGCAAATTTGAAGACATTTCTGCTTTAGGTTTGCTCTTTGCGTGGTAGAGCCACTGACCAAGCAACAGTATTTAAAAATAACTATTAGTTATCACTATTAGTTTGTATTAGTTTCCCACAAAAGTTGGAGGTGAGAACAGGCTGCATGATGATCATTTTGCAATTTTCTTAAAAACTAAACGACAAATTGTAAATAAAATTGTAAAAAAAAATTGGAGGGAATCATCACATTTTTAGCTCGCAGGCTCCCTCCAACAGTGCTCACACGTAGAAGAAAATTATAGTTTAAGTGAGAAAAAAGTGCTGCAGCCATACTGTAGCAATGGACTATAATGTGAATATATAGAATATAATATGGTACAGTAGTAGACAGAAGAATAGTCATAGATAAAGTGACAAATGATACATTTGAAAGTAGTTTAATGATCTAGGGCCTGGGATGGTGAAAGAAAAGAAAAGGGAAGCAGAACACATGTAAATTATTGCCAAATTAACTATAATTGTTGATTGTTAAGAGATAATCACCGGTAAGTACCACCCCACATTCTCAAACACACACACACACACACACACACACACACACGCACACGCACACGCACACACACACACACACATGTGTTTTTCTCATACACAGCTGCAGAATACAAATTATTTATATTTTCAAAAGACCAGTTGAATCAGGCTTTTTGAGCAGTTTTTCCTGGACACACAGGCACAAGCAAACAAGAGATCAAAGAAATACAACCACTCGACAATCCTCTCAGAAGACCAGGTTTTCTCTAACAACACGGAGAAGCCTGCAGAGAGCCCAGGTAATGCTTTTGAGTGACTGGACAATGTGTCATAGAAGTGTAATGTTACAGCCCTGCCTCCCTCTCTCAGCCAGACACGCAGGCCAATGGCAGCTCTGCACAGTCCCCTCCCACAGCCACAGGCTTTAAAACTCCTCAGTAAGTTCTTCTCCCTTCTATCCGCTCTGGTCTCTTTCACTGCCTGCCTGCCCTGCCTGCATTGCCAACCGAGCCATTGCAGTCTGACCTTCCCAGACTCATCCACAAGAAACTCCTCCAGATTTCAAAATGCGCTCTTCTAAGCAGACCACCTACAGCGTGAGGAGTTCCACCGCCCCGCGAAACTTCAGCAGCAGCTCCTACTCCGGAGGATCGGGCGGCATCACCAGCCGCAGGAGCTACAACGTCAATAGTTCCTATGGAGGAGGCAACAGGGGCTTTGGGGGCATCACCAGCTCCACCGCCTATGGCTTGAACTCAAGCATGGGTGGCGGTGGCATGAGCATGGGCTTCAGTGGTGGCATGGGCGGCGGCGGCGGCGGCATGGGCATGGGCTTCGGCATGGGCGGTCAGGCCCCTATCACCGCTGTAACTGTGAACAGGAGCCTTTTGGCCCCCCTGAACCTTGAGATTGACCCCAACATCCAAGTCGTCCGCACCCAGGAGAAGGAGCAAATCAAGACACTCAACAACCGCTTCGCCTCCTTCATTGACAAGGTAAGAGTGTGTAATCGAGGGCCGACACAGGAGTGTGTTTAAGAAATGTGGGTTTCTATTTATGCAGACAGAACCTGTTTTGGGTGCGTGGAAAGCTCGGTGCAGTCCAATAAAGTTTACATTTTTCTCTCCAGCTGCTGAGGCACTGTTATGCTGTTATTTAATACAGACGTCCATATGTTGGCCACATGACTTGCGATGGTGATTTTCTGAAATCTGAAAGTAGAATCCCCCCGCCCCCCTGCCTTGATCTCGCCACCTCCCACAAAGGCAGAAAAATTGAAACGTGCCATCGCTCAACGTTAATGTTGGGCTCTCCATGGGTTTGACTCAAGCTGCCCTTTTATAGTGATGAAAAACAGACTTGCAGAAAGGGAGAGACTGGGAAAGACAAATACAAAGAGAGAGAGAGAGAGAGAGAGAGAGAGAGAGAGAGAGAGAGAGAGAGAGAGAGAGAGCTAAGGGTGTGTCAGGGCAAAGCTTCAGGCTTGTGATACGAGTTACCTTGGGAATGATCCCTCCCTCTGCTGGGTGTGGCTCTTTGTGCTGCCCTGGTGGCCCCCACCACTCCCAAACACAAAACAAAATCTTCTTTCACAGCGTTGCATTAAAAAAGGAGTGTCCATTGGGAGTTTGTTGACTTTTACTCATTAAAATCAGCATATTATACTCAGGAGTTTGTGTTTGTGT
>NW_027176190.1:2500-11309 GCF_023055335.1 Clinocottus analis | reverse complement strand
TATATATATATATATATACACACACACACATACTCACACACACACACACAGAGAATACAGGTTATATACAGAGGATACACGTTAGATACAGCGAATACACGTTATATATGTGTGTTATATACAGAGAATATAGGTTATACAGAGCATTGTTAATATAGACGGATAAATAAATAAACTCTGGGTTACAGACAAACAATGTAGCTAAACACAGAACTGGGTCAGAGGGCCCTTGGGAATACTAAGCTAGCCTGTTAGCATCCTCCTAGAGGCCCTTTAAAACCTCGGGGCTTCGGTCTCGCGTCATGAAACGGCCGTGCCGCGTTAACGGTGAAAGGAGCGGAACATAAGGGTCATTAAATAACTCTACCTTCCTCCAGAGGCTCCAGAGGAACCCCGTAAGTCACGAAGTCCTCGTCGCTGTCTCCGTCCGACGCCATGTTTCTGCTGAAGTACGGAAGTCCCAGAAGGACAAACGCTTTATCCGCGTTTCTGTTGGGAGCTCCAACGCCTCCTGCTGCGTCGGAGTGAGACCACCGTTAAAGCCATTACACACACACGTTACACAAACACATAACCACACTACCTTTACACAAACACACACTACACTACCGTTACACAAACACACAACTACACCACCGTTACACAAACACAACTATAACCAAGTCACCTGGTGTCCCATTACCACTAGGTGTCATGTGACCACTAGATGTCATGTGACCACTTGGTGTCATGTGACCACCAGGTGTCATGTGACCAGTACCTGTCATGTTACCATTAGGCATCATGTTACCACTAGGTGTCATGACCACAAGGTGTCATGTTACCATTAGGCATCATGTTACCACTAGGTGTCATGACCACAAGGTGTCATGTTACCACTAGATGTCATGTTACCACTAGGTGTCATGCGACCACCCGGTGTCATACGACCACCCGGTGTCATGCGACCACCAGGTGTCATGACCACTAGGTGTCATATTACCACTAGGTGTCATGCGACCACCAGGTGTCATGACCACTAGGTGTCATATTACCACCAGGTGTCATGCGACCACAGGTGTCATGCGACCACCAGGTGTCATGACCACTAGGTGTCATATTACCACTAGGTGTCATATTACCATTAGGTGTCATGCTACCACAAGGTGTGATGGGACCACTAGCCTAGTGGTCACATGACACCTAGTGGTAATATGACACCTAGTGGCACTAGGTGTCATATTATCACCAGGTGTCATGACCACCAGGTGTCATGACCACTAGGTGTCATGACCACTAGGTGTCATATTACCACCAGGTGTCATGTGACCACTCGGTGTCATGTGACCACTAGAGCGGTGACTCATGGAGGAGCTCCTTAGAAGGAGGTGCAGCGTTGCTCCTTCTGAAGTGAACTTATGAGCACTGCTCCTCCTGGCCTTTAAGTGTCATCATAGAGACAGCGAGCAGGCTGAAATATTAAAGACACCAACATTCAGAAAGTTCTGACGAAAGATTTACATGATGCAATACTCTGCAACCTGGAGAAGGACGAGGAGGAAGAGGTGGAGGAAGAGAGAGAGAGAGAGAGAGAGAGAGAGAGAGAGAGAGAGAGAGAGAGAGAGAGAGGATGAGGAGAGGCAGTATGTTGTGTAGACATTAATCTCGCCCCTCATAGCGCTGGACTGCTTATCATCAAACAGGGTTGGACGTTCCCTGCGGAGAGAACACTGCCAGCTCTGACCTGCGGGGGGCGTTCCTGGCCAGTGAGAAAGGGGGGTTGTGGGTAACTTTTCGCTTGGAACAGACCCTAAGAGAAGACAGTTTCAAACTAAAAGCAGAAACTTCCTGCTTTATTTTGTTATTTGTGTTGTTTGTTCACAAAGTAAAAAGTAGGAAGTACTGTACTGTAGTTGAGAAGTACTTTCCTGGTATCTGAAGATATTTAAACCTGCAGCTCGTCCATCGTTCGTTGATGACCACGGTCAGCAATTACAATTTATGAAACATCATGCTCTGGTTAATTGACCTCTGGTTGACCTGTGGTTGGTTGTCCTCTGCTTGGTTGACCTCTGGTTGTCCTTTGCTCTGAGTGTGTTTCAAGCCTTGACTCAGAATGAAAAGCGGGTCAAGGTAAAGCCAGTAGATTACTTCTTCATGACCTATCTCACACCATTCTCCTTTGTGGTGCTCGTTATCCGCTCGTATTAGTCGGTTAGCATGCGGTCCAATCAGCTTACAGATCCCAAACCAGTTGACCCCCGTGGGACCCCGGCCTCTAAGTCCAGGTTTCAGTCATGTTTTCTTGCTGTGAACTACCTTTCAGCTGACTCCAGCAGTCATCCGCTGAAGCCGGGACAGCGGCCCTAAACAAACACTCCACTGTCGCTTCCCATCAGCCCCTGCAGTCACATGGCCCGCCCACCGGCCTGCAGATTAAGATGGCCGAGGGTTTACGACGAGAGAATGTACACAGTAACTAATCTGGAGAGGAATGTTACTGCCTGAGTATTCTGGTCCTGTCCCGTGCCCTGGAGCCAGAGCAGGTCTCAGACTATTTCTACTCTGAGGTACGAGTACCGACAGATAGGCAGAAAGACGGCTTCAGGGCGGGGCTAGCTCGTCCTCTTTTCTTCTTACCATTATTTCACGGCTTGTTTTCTCTTCATCAAAAAAATGTCCCCTTCTTAAAGCAGTGATGTCACACTGTGCAGCCAATCACAGAGCAGAGACAGGACCTCTCGGTAGCCAATGAAGAAGTGTGTTGTGTTTGTAGTCTTGTAGTGGACTCAAATGTCTCGACTTAAAGGTCAGGACTCGGAGGTCAGGACTCTGAGGCCAGGACTCTGAGGTCAGGACTTGGAGGTTGGGTGAGGCCTTCAGGCTTGAGTCCGAAGGGGTTTTGTGGTGACGGGGTCTAAGCTCTTTAAGGGTCCCCCTGTCCGGCCTCAGATGAACTCTTATGTAAAGGCGAGCTGAGCTCTCTGTTGTCGTGGCGATGATGACGAGGAGGCACATGGGCCCTAAGAGGATTCAACGCCGAGAGCTTGTTGTTCTGGTTCTGGTTCCTGTCCATCACGGGTCTCACTCTCCTCCAGTGGGAACCTCAAAGCAGGAAGTGTTGAAACCACTTCCTGCTTCTCTGAGCTCTCCAGAACCACATTTTGGTTTTACACAAATACAGATCCACTTCCGTTCACTTCAATGTTACCCATGGACTCCAGACCGGACCATGTGCTCCAGACCGGACCATGAGATCTGGACTGAACCATGTGATCCAGACCAAAAAACATCTTCACAGCCAGTGCCTCAGTCTCAGAGCAAAAAAAGAACGTTTCATGCTGAAATGATCCAGACCGAACCATGTGATCCAGACTGAACCATACAGACCTAGACCACGTCCACAGTAAACCGAACTTTAAAGGTTCAGATCAAACCCAGATCCAGTACCAAGAGCTTCCTGTGGACTCGCGTGTCTTCAGTATTGCAGCGAGGTGAACGTGGTTCAGGGTTCACCTGGAGGTTCCTCTGAGATCCAGCAGCTTTCTGTCTGCAGAGGATCTACAGCTCAGATAAGACATTTAATGCACACTGCTTACTTAACTTCTGCGTGGTGTGTTCTGGTGACCCGTGACCTCTGGAGATGTGCTCAGCGTGTTGGGGTCAATGCAGTCACATTAATCCCGAACAGACCGAGAGATACGACGATGAAGGAGGGTCGTGTTGGTGTGAAGGATCCAGCTGGTGCTGTGTTCATCACACGGATTATAAGTCTGGGTCCACATATTAGAGCATTTCATAACTAATGGTTTATATCACATGTACATTGTTTATTCATGTGTTCATCCCGGGAACAGGCCTCTCTTTCTTGATATAAGTCAAGGGGAACAGGTCTTGTTGGGTCCGATGATATATATAATTTATTATATATAGTATTATTTATTATTATATTATATGTACATATATAATACATTTATATATATATATATATATATATATATATATATATATATATATATATATATATATATATATATATATGTGCCAACCAGCCTGCTCTTGGAGAAGGTGTCTGAGTTTGTATTGAGTCTCTGGAGCTTCGTGTTGAAACTCGGCCGTTGTTGCCTCAGCGACATTTTGAAACGCGGCTCGATGAAGACGGTTGGTCCTCGGTAAGGTCCGGAGGTCCTGTGGTCGGGTAGTTCTGCAAAACGCCCGTCTCCGTTTACGGGACGAGGCCGAGTCGCTCGGCTAACGACACGCCAAACAGGAAGTTGCGGGTTTGAAAGCAGCATTCGTTAAAAAAACACCAGAATCTGGTTTGTGATTTTCCGGGCTCTTGGCGGGGGCGTGACCCAAGAAGAACAATCCCTGTGCTGTGGGCCCTGATCCTCCACAGAGGGCTTAATGCTCTTACCGATCAGGACCCGCCGCCATGCTGGGACGCCCACGTTTATAACCCCGGAATTAAAGTCCAGAGTCCAAACTGAGAGGAGTCGGCCACAACGTTTCATTTAGAGACTCAGAAAGATCTTTGAAGGATCGAAAGACTTCAGACTTCATGATGAAGCAATCCAAGACACAAGGACCTTTATCTCACTGGAACTGATGAGAGAAATCATGATGAGATAAAGGTCCTAATAACTGATGGGAGAACCGATGAAGACCTTTATCTCACTAGAACTGATGAGAGAAATCCTAATGAGATAAAGGTCCTAATAACTGATGGGAGAACTGATGAAGACCTTTATCTCACTAGAACTGATGAGGTACCTCACAAGACTGGTTGTTGATTTGCACAATCATCTGTTAATGACGCAGCAAAGTCAAGGTTGGATGTTTGCTCTCACAGTAACTCCCAGGACACTTTCACACAGCAGTGAAAGTGTATTACCTAAAGGAAGCACATATAAGATGAATAAAATTGGTCCAAGCACAGAACCCTGTGGAACTCATGTGGCTTCATCATTTATACAAACTGAGATCGATCTGATAAATAAGACTTAAACCAGCTTAATGCTGTACCTCAAATGATTAATCTCAATGTTAATGAACATTTTTATTGAACACACACACATATACAGACACACACACACACACACACACAAACACACACACACACACACACACACACACACACACACACACACTCACTCCCCGTGATGACTCGCCTCATGATTTAGGTGACAGATTGCTGATTGATGACTCGGCGTTCTGGAGGTTCATCGTCTCCGTTCCTCTTTAACCACGAAGCACAAAAACATCCTGCTGTGTGTGTGTGTGTGTGTGTGTGTGTGTGTGTGTGTGTGTGTGTGCGTGCGTGCGTGTCTGTGTGTGTGTGTGTGGAGGGTCTGACCTCAAAACAGTTTTCTGTCTAATGAGAGCGATGTCAGCTGGACTAATTGCTTCTATTGTTAAAGTGACGTGTTGCTATTGTTAGTTAACACAATATAAATTAAGTTATTGTTACTTTCATTGATTAAATATCGGCAACAAAGTATGTGAAATAAAGGCCTGTGAGCTGCTTCAGCATACAGAATATTTCACAAGATAGTACTATGTTGTCTGCAGCTCGGCTAGCAGTTCCCTCCTGCTTCTAGTCTTTGTGCTAAGCTAGGCTAACCTTGTCCTGGATCTCTGATATACTAAAGGACCTGGTCTACTAAAGGACGGTCTACTAAAGGTCCTGGTCTACTAAAGGACGGTCTACTAAAGGACGATCTACTAAAGGACGGTCTACTAAAGGACGATCTACTAAAGGACCTCACGATGACATCACAACGACGTTACAACAACATTGCGAAGACATTATTTAACCATCCTCCCTAGATTTTTATACACACACACACTACACACACACACACACACACACACACGCACGCACGCGCACACACAGTGTGGATTTTATGTCCTCCCTTCGTAAGAAGATAAGAGTTCAGCTCGGTAATAAATCTTCGTTCCTCATCTCTGCTGGAGTTTGGCTTCTCTTCTCAAACACACAGACATGCACGTAGACGTGCACACGCACACAAACACAAACACAAACACGCACACACACACATAACATCTCCTAATGAAGCGTCTTCATTTTAGTGAAACTACAAACCTCAAAATTCAACTGGAAACTGAAGTAGAGCCAAGAACACAGAGGGGAGAGGAGACGAGGAGAGAAGACAAGGAGACAAAGAGAGGAGACAAGGATACATGTGAAACGTTCTCTACTCGTTCTCTTGCAACACGTTGAACGTTCTCTACTCGTTCTCTTGCAACACGTTGAACGTTCTCTACTCGTTCTCATGCAACATGTGGAACGTTCTCTACTCGTTCTCATGCAACATGTGGAACGTTCTCTCCTCGTTCTCATGCAACATGTGGAACGTTCTCTCCTCGTTCTCATGCAACATGTGGAACGTTCTCTCCTCGTTCTCTTGCAACACGTTGAACGTTCTCTACTCGTTCTCATGCAACATGTGGAACGTTCTTTACTCGTTCTCATACAACATGTGGAACGTTCTCTCCTCGTTCTCATGCAACATGTGGAACGTTCTCTACTCGTTCTCATGCAACATGTGGAACGTTAAAGCTCGGGTCAGATGAAGACGGCGGCTGGAATCCAGAACGCAACGTTCCCAGGGTTCCCTGAAGCGTTGTTGGGCAGCGTTTTCCTCCTGAGCAGAGGAGGAATTACTTTCAGGAGGCTTCTGGGAGAACGCAGCCTTAAAGGATTAGTTTCCTAAATGTGTGCGTAACGTTCCGTTAACGTGGAACATGTGTTGATGTGAGAGCCAAGAAAAGCCTTCAGCTGGCCCAAAAAATACTAAAGTACTTACGGAAGTTTATTCAGAGATATTTCAGTGGAGGAGGAGAGAAAGAGGAGGAAGAGGAGAGGGAGAGGAAGAGGAGGAGACGAAGAGGAGAGGGGACAGACTGACATGGCCTGGGAGGGAACAATGAGTGCGGGGCTTGCAATCACACAGAAGGGGGAGGAGCCTGAAACGAGACAAGGTGAGTGACAGAAAACATCACTCAGACCAGAATCAGAGGTCAGAGGTCATCCAGCCATGATGATGAGTGGAAACACTTCTTTCACTCTGAAACAGACTGTCTGACCTTTACCACACACACACACACACACACACACACACACACACACACACACACACACACACACACAAACACACACCCACACCCGCATGACTACAGTGAGGTCAGTGTGACAGGAAGTGAATTCATGAAACATGTCACGCAATTGTCACGCAATTATTATAATTGGGTATAATGTATGTATATATATATATATATATATATATATATATATATATATATATATATATATATATATATATATATATATATATATATATATATATAATATTGAAACATGAACTCCACATTAACAGGATCTTTCTCAGGCACCTGAATGCAACATGTTTATCAGTAAATGAATATCATGTTGAGCAGCAGGAGGTTGTATAGAAGTCTATGCTTCATGTCTTAAACTGCATTCTCTCTCCTGACCACCAGGGGACGACTCCTCTGGTTGTATAGAAGTCTGTGCTTCATGTCTTAAAGCTGCATTCTCTCTTCTGACCACCAGGGGGCGACTCCTTGGGTTGTATAGAAGTCTATATCAGTGACTCTACTTCTCTCTTTATGTTTTCCCTCAGTAAACATTGTAAACATAAGTTTATGTCTCAATCTCTAGTTTCAAGTCTTCTTCTATAGAGCATGATGTTCATTTAGTACATTATGGGATGCTTTAGGGCGGGACTACAGGGTGATTGACAGGTCACTCCTCTGATCCTGAAAGCTTCTTCATTTGTTAACTTTGAAATAAGAGACTGTGTGTGTGTAAGTGTGGAGGACCACTGCTGACTTTGACACAAACAGGAAGTGAAGGAGCAGCTTTTCTCTGTCAGCCATTTTCACTTCCTCTTTTGTCCAGAGAAGAGCAGCGTGACTCACCCGTCTTCTCCTCCGTCTCCTCCTCTTCCTCCTCCTCATGTCCTCCTCCTCCTCCTCCTCCTCCTCCTTCTCCTTCTCCTCCTCCTCCTCCTCCTTCTCCACGTTTTCCATATCTTCCTCCTTCCTCCTCCTCCTTTTACAGCATGTTTTATCCAATCACATGTCACCTGTCTTTTTCTGTGGAAGAGCAGCCTGGTTAGAATACATGGAAGAGCCTTCTGGAGACCCGAGACGTGTGATTGGTCACAGGGCGGGGTGCCCATGAACATGCGCTGTGATTGGTCAGTAAAGCTAGCGTCTCACCTAGAAGAGTCTCAGGACTTACTGATATCCCCGTTCCCTCAGAGGGCCATGTGATCTAAGGAAGTGAAATGATGATTATGTTACTGTTTTATATATTTGCAGTATTTAAGCATGAACTAGCCACAGCGCTGTAGTTGCTGCTGCACCTGGGGGTGCTGCTGCTTCTTCCCGCTGCCTCTTCTTGGCAAGGGGAGAAGTTGCTTCCGGTGCGTCATGTCTGTGCAGGGTCAGTGTGGCGGTTGTGTTGATACAGTTGGACAACATGCATTGTTGTTGACGCGACAGGGTTGTGCTCCCTCCTTGCTGTGCTGCTCCCCGTCGGTGTGTTTCCTCTTCTGTGGTGCTCAGCGACCAGCTCGAGGTCGGCTTGGAAAGGCTCGGGCCGAATGCGGTGCTCCGGCTCCGGTTGCGCCTCCTGCTCAGTCCACCGGGGGGCGCTGTCCTTAGTGCTGTGAGGCGTCTCCAGGGATCGGCCCACGAAAGGGCGCCAGGGGTCTGCAGCAATGTCGGCAACCCACCCGACCCGTCCTGAAACACCGAGGAGTCTAAGAGTCCGAGGGCC
>NW_027176189.1:0-11338 GCF_023055335.1 Clinocottus analis | reverse complement strand
GGTACCCTGTTTAAATCCTTTTGGGTAGTATTGATAAAAACAAGTTGAACCGAATCAATATGCTTTCAGTCACTAAAAAGGGAGACATATGAAAAGATGAAAAGAACGAAAGACCAGAGGAATAAGAACACGGAAACAGCAGAGAGAGAGAGAAACGAGTCGAGGCTGCTCATCAGCTTTATCTTTTTAGACACTTAAGCTATTATGGCAAGACTGAGACCCGCCCGCACACACACACACACACACACACACACACACACACACACACACACACACACACACACACAGATATTTATTAATCAGCAGCATTCAATATACAGAGTGTAAATATCCACAGGCACCTTCCTTTGTTTAATGCAGGCGAACCGGAATGCAGAGAATTTAATTGAACTTGAAAGCGGTGGAAGGTTGTTTAGTTGAAACGAGGTGTGAATGTGAGCGAGATGACTGGAGACCATCGATAGCGTCACGGGGAAAACAAAGCGCCTTTCAAGGTAGAGATGGAGAATTTAGTACTGTAGCAGAATGTCGACAAGTTTCTAGGGGAAAAGAGTGGGGGCGCCAAAAAACACCATTTGTATGATACATAGAGGAAATACTGAGCATGTGCTGAACAGCTTTCCCTTTTTCCCACTCTAAAGGTGTGAATATATTTAAGAAACATGCAAGTCAGAATTGTCTTTTCATGCCGTCTGTGCCACTCTCCTGTCTCAACCTCCCTTTCTCTATCGCTCACCCCGCCTCTCTCCTCCTCCTCGTTGCTCTGAAGTGACAGTATGTGTGTGTTTCTGAGTGAGAGCGCTTGCTTGTGTGTGTGTGTGTTTCTGAGTGAGAGAGCGTGCATGTGTGTGTGTGTGTGTGTGTGTGTGCACTACGGCAGCTGACTGTGAAGGTCACGCTGCATCACGCAACTTCCTCAGGGCACA
This sequence comes from Clinocottus analis, assembly GCF_023055335.1. Lineage (NCBI taxonomy): Eukaryota > Metazoa > Chordata > Actinopteri > Perciformes > Cottidae > Clinocottus > Clinocottus analis. Next base: position 10,412 of record NW_027176189.1, on the reverse strand, counting down.
GAATAAATCAACTCCTTCTCCCTCCTTCCCCTACGCACAGAAAGAGAGAGAGAGGAAGTCAGACCACAAAAGACAGAGGAAGGAGAGAGTGAGGGTAGGAGATAGGGAGGTAAGGGGAGGGGGCTACAGGAAGGCAGAGCGAAGGATGGCAAGAAAGAGGGGGGGGTGGAGAAAAAAAACAAAGCCAGAGAAAATGTGATTTCCAGACCGTGAGAGTCTCTAAGAAAACTCTGAGTGACGATGATTGACTGCCAAGCTATATCGGTCCGGTATTGGCGTGCACAACCCCCCCCCCCCCCCCCCCCAACCCTTTCGGACGACGGCCCCCGCTTGCCGTTCGCTTCCGTCTGATGCCCAAATTAACCTTCTGGGCGAAGTGAAGGAGGCCCAAAGCAGCCTAATCAGAGGCTGATTATGGCGGCGGCGGCTGGCTAAAGGGTCAGGGTAATTGTGCCATCAGAGGCCTGATTGTTTTCAATCAGACGGGCGGCCGAGTGACAGCTGGGGGATTGGGGCCCTGATGGAGCCGCAGTGGGCCTAATCAGAGAAGAGAAGGGGAGACAGACAGCGAGGGAGGGAGGGAGAGAGAGAAAGAGAGAGAGAGAGAGAGAGAGAGAGAGAGAGAGAGAGAGAGAGAGAGAGAGAAGAGCGCGGGGGAGGGAGGGTGGAGGGCAGGAAAGGGGGCAGGCTGATTGGTGCAAATGAACAGTCAAAACAGTAAGTCTCTACGCCGAACTCCGTGGCACGTGCACGCGCACGCTCGCATTGGGCCGCATGGACTGACGCATGGCGCACGCGCGTACGTCACACGCTGTCATAAACTTCCTTATGGCATGTCCTCACCGATACAAACAATCAAGTGTGAGTCGCAGGTGGCCATCTTTAATCTGTCACTTATTAGTCCGTGTGCATTGTGTTACGCATGTCTATCCGCGCATGCAGATTTGGTGCCACGATGCGATTTGTTCCCGTATGCAAGCTCAGATGATGGCATGGTGTCGCACTTTGACACCTTGATACTGCATCCACAGCCCCTACTTGCATGAAAAACCCATGACCACACACACACACACACACACACACACTCTCTCTTCCAGTACCTTCCATATCTCCTCCTCGCTCAGCGAGGTGAGGCGGTCGCTCTTCAGCACCTCCCTGAGGAGGCGGTAGGGCAGCTGCAGGGCCTCGTCCTGCCTGCTCTGGCTCAGCTCAGACAGATGCTCCACCAGGAAGCCCACCACGGCCTCCTCCAGGGCGGGGAGGTGGAACAGGTCGGCCACGCGGTACAGCTCCAGGTAGTTCACGCTGCTCAGTTCCTGCAGGGTGAATCCATACACACAAACAAACACACACAAACACGCACACACACACACACACAAATGAATGCACATATTCACCAGAAAGGTTTTCTTTGTACTTCCAGACAGCAAAATATTACTTTTGCGAGATATTATAATTTAGTTTGAAGGAATATTTAGTTAATTTAGGTGAAATTTCCTTTAGTTTGTCTTTTATTCCAGCCGTGGTTATTGAAAGAATTTGTCACATTTACCAAAGGTATCTCCTTTTCCACCCACATAAAAGAGTTGGACACACATATGCAGTATGTATTAATTACCTGTGGGTTGATTTCCATTTCATACTTTAATAACAACATTACAGATGCTAAATGCGGTGACAGTTGGGCAGAAATGAAGGAGAGGAAAGAAGGTAAATAGAAAAAAATCGAAGCCCAAATGGTGGAAGATTACTGCCATCTTCTGGCTGTCCATCAGAACATACAGTACAGTACAAACACACATCAGCTAGTGCTCAACCTGTGTTAATATAATACCTTCTGATCATTTCACTACTAGTTCACAGGAAGAAGTTAATATAGTGAATATTTTATTTTTGGAGAAATCTGAATCAGGAAATAAAACACATTAGATTAAAGTTCTTTATTGAATATCAGAATGATGATTATACAAATAACAACATAAACTATCACACACACACGCACGCGCACACACACACACACACACACACACACACACACACACACACACACACACACACACACACACACACACACACACACACACACACACCAGTCATTAGAATCACTTCAAATAAAAGGACTTAAAGCTCTACACACACAGCGGGTGTCGTATCGATGAGCTGTTCAATATTCAATTCACTGGATTCTGCACATCGGAAGGAGGAGGATCCTGACTGGCTGTTACATCCGATTATTTTCAATCAACTGGTGCAGCGTGAATTGGTAAATCAATGTTATTGGTCCGAGCTTACCGCCGCCCACTATGCACGCTAACCACATACCGAGTAAAGCAGTCAGCTGTTGTGCAAACAGATGACAAACAGAAGAAGAAGAAGCAGAAGAAGAAGAAGAAGAAGAAGAAGAAGAAGAAGAAGAAGAAGAAGAAGAAGAAGAAGAAGAAGAAGAAGAAGAAGAAGAAGAAGAAGAAGAAGAAGAAACAATCCATAGCAATATTCAGGTTTTGTATTTCTGGTCACTACAAACCAATAGAAATGAAACTTTTGCAACCACCAGATGGCACATTTGAGCTAAGTTGCTGTGGACGGTATCATTCAGTATTAAAAAAAAAGAACGTTAGAGTCTGGCTGCAGGGAGTCAAGATGCACAAGACGAAATGCAATTATTACTGCGTGTAATTAAGTGGAACCACTGCAAAATGCATTGAGGCTCGAGAGGAAACCGTGCATCAGATACCTCAGAGAGGCTCTGATCTGCAACAAGCTCAACCCGATTTATCTGCAGCAGCTTTTGGCTGCATACCCAGAGGAACGTAGGCTGACTTTGCCGCTGTTCCAACAGATCCGTCTCGGCATCTGGGATAAAAACGCATTACACAAGGAGCAGGGTGGCCTAGTTCTTGGGGAGATCTGGACTCAGGCACCTTCGCTGAGAAGCATCCACCCCAATGAAGTATCCTTGAGCAGCACACTGAATCTGACCTGCAACCTCCCGGTGGGGGAGTATCCACACTAGACTATTATTTACAGAAGAGATTGGACATTTTAATGACTTTTAATAAATACAAAGGTCTGTTTTTCTCTACAGAGATTGCCCTTGACATCAAACTTTGCAGGGAGGTTCGCTTGAAGAAATAATTCAAAACAGCTGTTCACCTCTGTCTCCAGTTACTAAGCTAACTGTCTCCTGGCTCTATTTTAATGTTCAGCAAACAAATATGAGCGTGGTATTGATCCTCTCATCTGTGTCTCAGCGAAAGCCAATAAGTGCATTTCCCCCAAATCTTGGTGGATGTTACTGTCGCTGCTATCAGCACACGCACCATTTGTTTCTTCACTGTTTTATACAGACATTTTCCACACCATTGAGGTTATAATCTGGGTTTTTGGAGTTTCCAGTTTATCGTTCGGTGTCCAGGATTGGTACAAAAATAAATCTGGAGTCTTTGGCCTTTAAACACCTAATCCGTATTTCTGTCATTGCCTTATGTATTAAAACACACACACACACACACACACACACACACACACACAGTACGAGGACGAACATTGTGATGTTGGCACAGATGGCAGCCTGACGGAGGTCGCTTGTTTTATACTCCATGACTGGTGGGAAGATAAAGAGGTCACGTCAGTATGTATTCACTAATCCCTATGTACGGGGCACTTAACACCATAACCTGCACATCCTTGCACATGCTGCTCTGCTGTTTGTCCAATGGGAAATACTTGTTGGTTTCTTGTGCAGTTGAGAATTGGATGCTGACACTAAGACAGTAAAACTGTGTGAATAAGGCGTAAATAGAAAAGCTATTCCACTTCAAGTTAAGTGGTCCGTTTGTACATTTTCTTGGTTTTCCCTAAAGACAGGATCAAATCACCCGACTGCTCCTGAGTGGAACTCCATAACATTACAAGATTTCTATTAACCTGATAGGGCGTGTGTGTGTGTGTGTGTGTGTGTGTGTGTGTGTGTGTGTGTGTGTGTGTGTGTGTGTGTGTGTGTGTGTGTGTGTGTGTGTGTGTGTGTGTGTACCTGGATGAGGTAGTGGGAGCAGAGACTGAGGAGCTCCAGCAGCTGAAGGTGGCTGCCTGCAGACAGGACGTCCTGGATCACCGCTGGCTCCAGCAGGATCTGTCCAGAGACACACAAAGTCATTCACTGCGGCTGGGTTGCAGTTCATTATCAGGCTCATCGCCTTATAGCATTGAAGTATGTAATAATAATCACTTCATAGCAATGTCAAGATAGTTGAGAATCTGTTTTTCACTCAGCAATTTCTGGAGTTGGTTGAGAGACGTCAGGCGGTGCATCACTGTGGTCCAGACTGAAATATCTCAGCATCTATTGGATGGATATCCATGAGATTTGGTACAAATATTCATGGTCCCTGAGGATCCAGTGAACCCTTGACCTTTACTCTCGCGCCACCAGAGAGCTGACATATTGGGTTTTTGGTGAGATGTCTTAGCAGCTATTGGATGTAGTGCAATAATAACTTTATACCAGTATTGGGAAATAACACGTCCTTTTTCTTGTTCAGCCTCAAGCTGCCAGTGTTTTATATTACTTCTGATTTTTAGTTTTTTTTATTGACAACTCCTTTGATCTTGAATAACTCCTTTACATTGTTTTGCAAGTTAAAACACTGAGTGTTATCTGATTCCAGCTTCTCAAATGAGAGGGGTCGTTGCTTTTTATTGTCATAAATGATAGTAAAATGTATAACTTTGAAGATATTTAGGTATTTTGTTTTGGAGAAATTAAAATGGAAATCTTTTCTTTTTACTAACATCTTACTTTCTAAAGACATTGATGCCCTATTTCAGCCAACTCATTTGTGTTTGGTATGGGCCGGTCATTGAGCAGTTACGTACATCACTGAGAGATCTGTCCGTCCGCCAGGTTTTGTAAACATGTTTTAGATGGTGCAGCAGAGACAGGGCGAAGGACTGTGACATATTGGGCTGCCTAACAAGAATGGCTCCACCAATGTGCTTGATTTCACCGCGGTCGTCCTCTAAAACAAAGCAACATATTCCGTCAATTATTTCGGTGCTGATTCTGCCAAAATGCTTCCCGTTTAGTTGACGGAACAGCAGCTGAAATGATCTGCTGAAAGCCTCCTTCTGTTTCCTCCATATTACCCCCCATATGCAACATAAAGCTCTGTAATACAGCCAACTCACGGCGCCAGGGAGCACACTGTGTACTCGATGGAGCCTTAACTGCCCTTTTTTAAAATGTATTTTTATTATTAAATATTCCCATTCCAGCACACAAACAGAACCACGTAGAGTTAAATGTTCTCCGTATCATTGGAATAATAGCCCAATCAGACCAAACGTGCCTGTTGCCTCTCACACGGCAGATTCACCTCCTCAAAATAAGATGCAGTTTGGTTTTAAAGGGCATGGAACAAACCTTTGATAATCCATTCAGCAGCGCTGCCCTACATAGCCACAGAGCCGTGACTGCATCAGCAGTGAAAGTGTGAAAAAAAAAAAAAATGACTTCATCATTTGTCTCCCTCGCCTCTCACTATACTGTTGACACAGCAGTGGGCTGGAATATTGTTATGCAGCATTCACAGGTATCATTACATTTTTTGTGCTCAGGCCTTCTCTGGGATTTTTAATAACATAAAAAGGCAGATCCTGTTTTTAAACTGGACCGAACAAATCTGGATAGAAAGTGTACTGCTTTCTTGTTTGTCCACTTATCATAAGTGATGTGTGAAGAAGTGAAAAAAAGGAACATTTTAGTCTGCATTTGTGCTGATTGAATCAAGCACATTGCTTTTCCGCTGTAACATTTGCGTAAACAAATCATTGGAAATCATCAAGCAATTTGTTTACGTTCTCTCTCTTTTTTTAATTTCCTCTTTGCAATTAGCTGCATCTGCACATTCATCCTGCTGAGATAAAAATTGCGATCAAGAGTGACAAACACTCAATTATTATTGTTATTATTGTTATTATTATTATTAGATTTTTTTTATAGTAATCTTCTATGACTCAATCAGCGTCCCGGCGGGCAGCATCCCCGAAATAATGTGACTGTAACAACTGTAAGTGAACAGCGGCGCTCTCCTCTTCACATTCACCTGAAGGAGAAGGCGGAAGTGGAAGGTGGTAAGAGTCTCGACGTCTTCTACAAAAGGATCCAACCTCATTGTGGCCTCACGCCACTCTCTGTCTTTACTCAGAAGAATGAGAGATTTACCCTCTGGGAAAAACAAAGTCATGTCTGTGGGTGATGTCAAATTGCTTCGCGAACTCTGCTGTCATCTTGGCTCGCAGGGGAAAGGTCATGGAAGTTACTAACTTGACTTCCGGGCCGAGAGCATCGCCCCCACTCGCCCCTGTCGGCCAATGACATGTGGCTGAAGGATTTTTAGTAGGTCATTATTCACGGTGTGGGAGATAAGCATATTGCCCTCATCTCATCTGCTATCATCTCCACTGGGCGGACGGAGGCTCTGAGCCAACCAAAGCAGGGCGGCTCGCAAGCCTGCTGTTGACCTACTTACGCTGCCTAACCGGCTCCCTCTTTGCTCATTTCCACTATGGAAATAAAATTAGGAGTAATTACAAAGTTTCCGGCCTCTCGGGTCCACTGCATAAGCCGCTCGGCTGCTTATGAGAGCGACTGGAGAGAAAAAAAGTGATTAGAAATGATCGCAAATGACTCTTTGTCGATGGGGCGAGAAGGCGAGAACGAGCGACCTCACCCACCCGGAACGTAATACTGTGATACTTTACTTCTGCCTCCTTGAATCGAATTGTGTTTGTTTCTGATCCCAGAATAACATTCAGCGGTGAGGCCGTAAAGGGCACAGGGACGACAGCACCTGCACACTGCTGGATAACACTGTGCCCAAAGGCACGCCGCGGCAGAAGCCCGTGCTGCTGTACATGCCCTGTTTGGATTGTTTTCTGTGACATATTTGGCAATGGTGAAAAGTAACTATTGGAATGTTTAACTGTGTGGAAAATTCTGCAACATGATTCTAAAACTGTATTCCCAAATACTCTGAATACAACGTTATACTCTTATAATATGCTAATATGCCCTGTGGTTGCTTGAAGATTTTCTTTGCAGAATTCCAAGCGTTCGTATTGCCTTCACACAGCTCTCAACGTGGCGACGGCAGAGCCGGCGGCTAGGAGCTAACGATGCAAACAATGGCAACAGCACTGAGTGTATATTTTGGGACGGGGGACCGGGACAGTGGGCGTAACGCTTCAATAATTGTTTTTGTTTACTGTATTAGTGCTCTGAATCCTGTATAAAGAACCTTGAAGGATAACAAGTTTTACATGCAAAACATTACACTTGTAAATGAATATGTCACAATAAAACCCTGAGAAAGGGTCAGCTGTGGGCTCACCTGCCCAGTGTAGGCAAAGTCCAAAGCGTGCTTCAGTCCAACGCCGGTCACCCCTTGCAGAGTCACCTCGTCTGCCTCACTCTCCACCATGCACAAGCTGAACATAGCCTGATGACACACAAACATGGAGGTCAGCTGAGGGAATACACAGATATTTTATTTGGCATTTTTCTGTCCTTGGTACAAAAGAAAGAAAAAGAAAAAAGGAAACGAGGCCTTGGGAACACTGCATTCGATATAACGACCAACAATCACATTAATGGTCAAATTCAATCCAGATTTGCTCCTCCAGTCCTTCCACGTTGACTAGGCTGATCTTATTATATCTATAAGTTGTCATAGCATTAACAGGCTGAGAAATGGGATTTGTATGTGTGCGTGCAGATAAACAGCAACGCAGTCCATCAAAACCTGTCAGACGCCACATCCACCGGGGCCTCTGTGTATCGATTATCCTGCCCCGGCCCCGGAGGTAAGCAGAAATAAATAGCACAATCAGTACTTTCTGAAACACGTGCCCTCTGTCTTTCTCTTCTTCTGTCACATCATGCGTGCACGCCACGCGCTAAAAATCAAAGCAGCGGACGCAGCGTCTGCAGTCTGGCTGTGCTGTGTTCCAGTCCGGCTCGCTGCTCGCTAATCAAAGCTATTGACTGGTGTCACACCACAAGGGGATGACAGAGCCGTGGATCAGCAGAGCGCACACTCACAGTGACAGGAGAGCGATGGGTCAAACCCACTCCTCCTATCTCCTCAAGGTTATAAAGCATTTAGGGTTAATATTTGTCCTCTGGTTTGTAATGGAAGGGGGGGAGTAATCCATGTATTGCTTTTGAAAAGTAAATCCAGCTGCTGTAAGGCAGTTTCTTTCCCCTCAGTTCCTTCGTCTAGGGATAGGGATCTGGCTAACTTGCAAATTCACATATCTATTTAATCACAGTGGCAGTTTGTCGCACAGTCACTCCGCACTATCTCTCCTCAGAGACTGGTGTATAACAGTGTAAGACGCTCTGCAGGCCCTCGGGCTAGCCAGCCAGCAGAGGAGCTCTTTCCGTCATGAGAGACGACATTCACTGTTCCCAAAACTCCTACGATTCCCCCTGATTCATAGCACCCGTGAACTTTAACCAGGCGCCGCCCTCTCTCTCTCCTTCTCCCTCCTCTTCCCCCTGTTCCTCTCCCTCCCCTCTCCCTCCTCTGACGAATGGCCCCTGTGTATTGTGAGGGCGCCGTGTGAGACAGGGTCGACTTGAGGCCACGCTGAGCTTTAACCGAGGCCTACGCATCTCTCCTCGGAGCTCGGCCTTGTTGATTCACCGCTGCGCTAATTAAAAATCCAATGGTCCGCCGAGCACAGGAGGGCCTGTGGCTAAACCTGGGGTATGTGTGTGTGTGTGTGTGTGTGTGTGTGTGTGTGTGTGTGTGTGTGTGTGTGTGTGTGTGTGTGTGTGTAAGCTGTGTTCAGTGTGTGCACGAGTGTTAAACAGGCAGAAAGTTTAAAAAAAAGTCAATAGAATAACTGCTTATGAGTGTTTGCTCCTGTGTTGGGGTGCAGCCTTGAGGCTGAAAGGGAGCGCCCAGAGAGTGTGACCCTGATGGGGGAGCTGAGGGAGAACTGGTGATGATATACATCACATTGGGACACATTGAGACACAGAGACCGCCCATCTCTCGCGCTCGCTGCTGCCCTTTTCACATGATGCTGCAGTGGGGTGGGGGAGGTACAGCACTGCAGCTCGCACGACCCGACGGCAGAGTTAAACGCGCTTCTGCTTGATCAGAAATCCTGATATCTCACATGGAAAACTCAGTTGTTGTTCTTTGAAGACCGGTGCAGCTATGCGTGCATTATAACTGAAGTCGCTCCAACCGCACACATATTCCTTGTCTTAAGACTTGGTCATGATCATAACAAGAGGAAAGCAAAGGTGACATGGATTCAGGGTGTGTTTCCTTTTGGAAAAGTAGAATTTCCCGTGGAACCACAAGTGGACAGTGTCACACAAATGCTGCTAGTTGTGTGCACAATATTGTGGTTTGTCTGTGTGTGGGCGGATCATTACGTAGCACTTATTACTTTGAGTTCCTTGTTCTTCTAAGACGGCCTATCAAACTGAAATGATCCTGTTTGTTCTCATCTCAGCTAACTTGGACCTGCTTATCATATGATTGCACTTCTATAACGTGTGTGTTTCAACACTGGGCTTGTGTTTCCACAGTTCCCTCACTTCCATTGTTGTTACGGCTGGCTATTAAGACTGGATTAAGGTAGGTGTAAGTGATGCGGGTGCAATAAAGCCTGGTGAACTTCATGTTTGCTAGCCACAACGTCTTTTTTATTTATATTTTACTGAAAAAACAATTGTACTTGATGAAATTATAACTGCATCAACATTTTTCATCATACCTTGAAGAGAAGAGGCAGTTGTATCTGAGTTCATGGTTTTAGATCGCTCTAAAAAAAAAAAGAGCTAACTGTGGATATATCTGCACTCTACTGCAAGGATTTACTGTAACATCTCCAGATAACTTTTAATAATGCACACTCAGGCTTGTGTCAAATCATCAACAAGTAAATGAAGCTAACTCAAGTATCCATGTACGTAAAACAGAACCAATTCTTCTCATAAGCAACAAGTGTATTCTTGACTTACATCACTGCTGGTATTGTTTTCGCACACTAGTGTTACTTTTATACCTGAACATTAGTTGTTGTTTTTTGCAAATATCTGGAAGGAAAATCTCCAGAAATTTCAATTCGCTATTGATCACTAAATGTGGTGCTGAACGTCTTTCCATTCACGGGCAGATTACCTTCAGGGGAGTCTAATACAAAACGTGATACACCTCATGGATCAATTTAGTACATTATCACATTATCAAAACATAACAACATTAGAAAGCGCAGAAGACTGATGGTGGAAATAGTGTCCAGTCCATCTCAATACAGTCCCCGTCCTCATAAAGAGGTTAAAGAAATAACAGAGTTCTGTGTACTACAGGTTGGACATACAGCGGTCG
>NW_027176188.1:0-10000 GCF_023055335.1 Clinocottus analis | reverse complement strand
GCGCACACACACAGTGTGGGTATTGTTGCTGCATTGTGTGCAACCAGCAACAACGACATCGGTTGCACGCAATGCAACTGGCATGTCGTTAAGATCCAGTGAATAACGCGTGCGAAAATTAATGCAATAAAAATAATAAAAGTGTGTCCACTAGAACCAAAGCCTGCTGTACATATGTGTGTGTTTGTATAGTGTGTAGGCGGTGTGTGTTTCACCAGCAGGTTGTGATGGAATGATAATGCTGCGGGTGCAGATGGATGGGTTATGTGTTGCGCGTGGGAGACTCCTGTTCTCGTCTCTGCTCACACACCCTCGCTTAAAAAGTAAGAAGGAATACAGAGTCAGGTGTTAAAGTCCATCAAAGGTCTTCCATCAGAGCATTGGTATCTAAAACGCTGTTTTTATCTTTTTGTATTCTCAAGCTGCGTTGTTTTTGAACGCACCGCTGTGTGCATGGCCCCCCCGTCCCAGCCGCGGTCCTTATGTCTAGACGAAGGAGATCCACCAGATTACGACAAATCTCTGGGTGTATACGTTTCCTTTCACATGAGAACCATATACAAACTGTAAACACCTCGAGATGCCCCATTGCAGCTTTGCTCTCCAGTCCGAACGTCAGACTACGAGAAAGGATTAGATTTTACAGCAGTTCAGCTAAAGGTTCCTCATAAAACCAAGATGGGTTGCATAGGTGTAGTGATGATAATGATAAAAGTAAGTTTAAGCAATATTTTAGTTTTCTGGATGTCCTGCACAACCGTTCAATTCTGGAGATTAAGTTCTTCCCCATTTTTTGCATTCCTTCTCACATCCCTGAGAGGTGGATCTTGGCCCGACTCTGGTCTTGTTCCATTTGTCCAAGGTATTATATAATGTGCTGTCAAGTATGTGTATATTTATCTGTGTGTGCTTTAGGCTTTGATTTTTGCTCGGGGTTTGTAAAGTCAGTAAGTAATGTTTTACAGCAGGCTAGGGGGGGATTATTTTACCTTGTAAAGCCAAATAACGAGACTCCAGATTTACCACAAACACATTACTTTTGAAGTTTTTTCGAGATAACGTACCTGTCAGGAAGACAATTTTAACAGGCAATAGCCGTCTGATTTATCACAGCAGCTGGGAGATCGACAACAATCCAAACCATTTAATACAAGTGCAGCCGGCAGCTTTAAAACAGGATTCTGCACTAAAGAACAGCAGCAATACAACACAAAGTGCTGTTCGGAAACCAAAAAAACATTAACATCTACACAAATAGAAATGTTGAGAAAGTTGTGATGTGACTTTGTATGTTATTGCTAATAAATTAATGAACAATAATATCACAGAGACGAGTCATACGGTGAAAACCACGTCCACCGCAGGGGAAGGAATCAGCACCACAAATGATGTAACCAGTACTACAGTTAGCCAAAAGAAAACTGACATTTGAACAAAATGCCTGCCGCGCATGTAACGTTAAGCGTAGCCGACTGTGTTGGGATCCCACCACAACCACATTCTTCCAGCTGATGCCTCACTTTTGTCTGGCTTCATTTTATTTTCTTCCGTTTACTAGCAGACAAAAGTGTCAACGAGGCATCAAGAAAGCATCTTCACACAATACAAAGCCAATGGAGAGTGAATGAATTGTGTTTCCCTCCAGAGTGGGCGGGGCCTAATTACGCTTTGCCTCTGTAGCGCCTTTAAGAGTGCATTTTAATTCACAAAATGAACGTGTTGTATCTCAACACATGTCGTCAGTTTCCAGCAAGTTACGCACCACACTATTTCGCAGCCAACTTCCTCAAGTCCTGTCGTAACAGTGAGATGGCCAGGTCACATGAGGAGATCCCAGCAAGTCATATGGCTAAATTATATTCACACATTTGCCAATGAAAACAAATGTCTTTTGTATGTAATGATCTAATAACATATAGCTTTAGATGTGCTGGTATGTGGATTATGATACCCTTGAGCAAGGCACCGTTTCTATTCTTTGTGCTAAGCTAAGCCGCGCGCTTGCTGGCTGACACTTTATAGTCGCTGAGCACACATGCGGTATCAAGCTTTTATCATGAAACTCTCTGCAAGAAATCAAATAAGTGTAGCATCCAAAATGTCAAACTGTCCCTTGAAGAACCTTAACTTTAAAACAACTTTGTACAGACACAATAAATGCGTGGAATGGGTATTTGTCGTTCAGACTAAGCCCCCGGACACAAAGCGTACCATAGATACTCAAACGAAATCTCTTGGGCCATCTATGTCTTTAGTAAAACTGTGATCAGGGAAAACCCTGATGAAGCTACACAGCTGTGACCAACAAAGAAGACCGGACGATGCCGAGCTGAAGTGAAGTGTGACATTTTAAGACCGCCGAGGGGCCGCGCACCCGGAAGACGCCGGGGTCTTCTCCACTGGACTGGAGCAAAAACCAAAAAAAGACTGCGGAGAGGCTCTCACCAGAGGAGGTGTGGAGCAGAGAGACTGGCTTGTTTTGCAGAGAGGGAGAAAAAAAAAAAAAAAAGACAGAAAAAATTGGCCGGGGCCACCGTCCCCAGTGCCTTATAAGGCAGTGTTTCTATCCAGCTAGCACATTGAAGCAGGGACTACTGCTGCTGCTTGCCTAAGAGCAGCTCAACTGTGGACACTCAGGGTTGACTATCAGGGTAAAGACCATCTGTCATGACACACAGGGGGTTATCCTTGCCTCCCTACAAGAGCTACACAAGAAAGGAAGAAGTCCCAGTGTGGAGAGGGGAGGGTTGAGAGGGCGATAAGAGAAGGCTGAAAAAAAGGGGAGACGGGAGATGCTGGATTAGAAAAAGGGTGGGAAACCATTGGTAGGAAATGAGCGGACAACGTAGGGAGATGGGAAAAAGGGGAGTGGAGTGAATAACCAACGAGACATGCCAAACCAAACGAGTGTGTTCCTATTAAATGTCATGGTCACCTAACGCTGCGCAAGAATCACCACTGAAATGAATTGAAAAAGACTCCCAGGGACTGGGGAATAAGGCCCCAACCCCCAAAAAAAAGATGTGATCTGGAAGACATCAGGCCAGACTATCCGCATCCCGTATCGCACGGCTTGAGTGCTGTGCACAAAGTTATCTGGCAGTGCCAGGTCTGCAGCTGCATCAAAAGGGCTCTGGAGTTTGGGAGCTACAGTTAAAATACCTGCAGTGTGTTTAACAAGCCCAAGGGAAGGAGGGAGGGGCTGAGCCGCAGGCTGAGAGGGAGCAGCAGAGCCAGAGGAAAATAGGAGATAAGGCTGGAAAAGTGAAAGGGGAAAAGTGCAGTCATTCGAAAGGGGACTTTGAGCCCCATATATAGCCGCCAACTTGTTTACCCAGTGAGGTCATTTCCTTCAGGACAGCAGTAAAGGCGACTCGCGTGACTCGCAAATTGAGCGTCCGTGGTTGTTTAGTTTTTTTCTCTCCCTCTTTTATCTCGAGAAATGCCCTCTCTTTTGTCACTCTCGGTCCGGCTAAGTCCAGCACTCCAGTCAGCGGTGGCATGCTGCCAAAAAATGATCACACCGGTTTGCACAAGGGGGAAGGTTGACTTTGAGTTACGTTTGATCGAAGGCCGATAGAGGCTGCGATAGTGATAATGACCAAGGCGTATGGCGCCATTGAAGCATCATATATGTTGATGCGAAGCTTAGATGGAAGCAGGTGAGAAGTGAGGGTTCATTGCGAAAGACAGTCGCGAGTACGATACTGTTCATCACAGCTTATTTAAGGGTCAGATTTCTTTTACAGGAAGGTCAGTGAGTTTACTCGACAGATGCTGCAGATTCCTCACCGTCAGCTTTCCGTATCCTCAGGGCAGTCCGCCCACTGCTCCCCGTCGAGCCCCAAATATATCCGACATCCAGTCCACTGACGAGCACAAACCCCGCATTAATTGGCGAGTTCCTTTTAGAAAGCTGTTATTTAAGGGACTATGTAATAGTCAGCAAAGCAGCCTCTTCTGGTGTTTTTCTTGCTGTTGCTAAGCCACAATAGCAGGGGGATGTATGATTCATTATTTACCGAATATGAGCCTGTGAGCAATTATTAAGGAACTTAAAGTATGCATGTTCTTATTCCACCTGCAAAAAAAAAAAAATATGTCTGAGCCCTTAGTGCTTGTGTGTGCGCGCGCGTCAGCGGGCGTTTGAATCCCACCACGAGCAGCAAAACTTCTTGATCCCAGCCACGGCTCCGAGGTGGCTAAAAATGGAAACCTGCAGCCTCTCGCTCTCTCCTACGCACGCTTCCCACTCAACTTTTGTCTCGAAACACTCAACGCCTTTATCTCTCCGGGCTCGTGTGCAGGAAGTAAACACACCGCTGGTGTTCAAGCTAGTGTTCTGCTAAATGTTTTCCAAGGAAGAAGGGGGGACACGGACCAGGAGGGCCTTGACTCACGTTGGAGGGGGAACAGGGGAGGGTTTGGTACGAGAGGGGCAGGCGGGAGGTGGGGGCCCAAGCGAGATGGGGCCCATTGAAAGGGTGATGCTTTTTAAGATAGACCCCGACAGCGTGTTTGCCCTCTGTCAGATCCAGTTAGGGGGGCCCAGAAATTCAAACGCCCCCACAAAAAAAACAGATGTAACTTTACAGCTAAAGTAGGTCTTGTGACATCGTTTTTAGGAGGTGAGGTTTATCAAATGGTGTCCTTGGGCATCCCTCAAAAGGGGCACACCACTGATGCGTCTTTACCCCCACAGACCCTCTCCAGAGTATCAAAATGCAAGTTTTTCCACTGCAAAGCTCCTAATCAGATCAGAAATATCAAATACCGATAGACAGCCTATTCCTATTTTAAAGTACTCTATTAACAGCAAACCATCTTATGAGGGTCCAATCAAACATCAAATCCTCAATTGTGACACATGCTGTATAACAGAGGTGAATCAATCCTACAAGTTTAAATACAGGGGCATGAAGAGCTCAACAACTGCAAACAGCGGTGGAAATGCACAGGGTCACGTCCCCAGAGATGAGATGTGGGAAGCAAGACAGGAATACATTTAAGTGGAATCAGTATGCTTCACAACACGCTGTATGCAAATGGTAATCAGTATGCACTTCAGCAACACACAAGCTTTAGGGGAAACATCTAGAGATGGGACATGGGGATAATTTACTGAGCCGTCTCAGTCAGTGACAGTGTACAGGTTTTAGTTTTTACACAACTTATCAATTGATCATGTCAAAGACAGCAAGTCCTGTTATTTTTTTAGAGAGCGTGGGGGGGATTTATGCTGATTTAACAGTTCATATTCAGCTTTAGCAGTGTCATACTTGTTTCAAGGGGGGAAATAAACACTTTTAGATTCAAGAGTTTGGTCTCAGTGAAAATTCAAAGCACAAAAATAAGTGGGTGGCCAGCATCTCTCTAACCACGAATCGGACACGAATAGGGGCCTAGACAATCACGGCCTGGTGGGACAAAACTGCAACCCAAAAGGGGAGTTTGAGCCCGGAAACATTGGGACATTCTCCATTGGTTAATCCTAATCCGTAGACATGCTTCACACAGCCCCCCCAACGACACTGTCTGCACTCAGCCTGGAGTATATTAATCGGGCTTATTTACAGTATAACCACCATGATGCTTATATTTTTGCAGATCTTTCACAATTTTTTGTTTTTGTTTTAAAAATTAAATATGAAATAACAGAAAAGCGTGTTATGGCAAGGTCTTAAATTGTCCAATTTCATGACTGCAAATAATAAAAGAGAACATGCAGCCAAGCACAGTCTGCCCAATGAGTGAACGATGCTAACACTAGCAGGTCACAAGTTGGGAAGTCACAAATAAAAGGAAAGCGTGAAAACACACCGTGTCAACGGCCATTTACGTCACCCAGGTGTGTTTGTGTGCGTGCGTGTGACGTCCCGGCTACCGTGAATACATCTACGAGGCGTGTATCCCCACTTGACTTACCAGCAAACTTTCCAGGTTTATGGCAGACCGCGGCTCTCGGATCATGTCCTCCAGCTTCTTCAGCCGGGTTTCCATCCTCTTCTCCGCGCCGAGCGACATGGCTGCAGCGGCGCTGGTACTCAACTTAAAACAACAACAAGTTTCGTGAAACGGAAAGAGCTTTTTTCCCCCACCCTCACAAAAAAAAACTTTTTGGTGGGTTTATATGTGAAAACTCTTTCTTGGGGGCGGGGGGGGGGGGGAGTTGTGTTTGCAGGCTAATGGCCGTGGGCCTCGCGGAGCAGCCTCGGGGCTCTCAGCCCACCCAAATCGTTTCCACCAGGAATAGTGTGCAACAATGAAGGGAAAAATATTCCCCCCCAGAAAAAAAGCAGACTCGCCGCGTTCCCAAAAAAAAAAAAAAAAAAAAAGTGGCTGCGGTGAGCGGGTCCTCCACCTCCTCCTCCTCCTCCTCCTCCTCCCGGTTAGCTAGCCGTGTTAGTCGGTCGGCTAAAGGCGGAGAGCGTTAACTTCAATTAATCACCTCCCGTTGAGTGAACGATGCATTTTTTTTTCTTCCCCCCAACTCGCCGATAAAGTTTGAATGTGGAGACACCAGCAACAGGCAGCAGGGCGTTTTCTTTGGCCCCTCTCCTCCCCTTCCCTTTAGGGTTTTTTTTTTCTTCCTCTTCTTTTTTTGGGGGGTTTGGGCCGCTTGGACGCGCTTACGGGACTCGCTCTTTGGGAGTGAACTCCGCTTCGTTTGCCCCCATTCGACAAAGCCAGGAGCCCGCTGGCGTAGTAGTTTCCTCCTCCTCCTCCTCCTCCTCCTCCTCCTCAGTGCTGCCACAAGCCGATAATAATGTCTGCTCTCCCGCGCTGAATCTTTAATAAGCTGACGCTCTCTTCCTGGACTTCTTCTCGCATTTTCGCATGTGTCCTCCTCCCGCGTCTCGTGCCCGTTGTTGGCTTTATCCACACACACACACGCGCGCGCACACACAAAAGTAGTTTAACTCGCAGAGAAAAGTCCTCTCCAGCGGCTGAAATTCTTCGCCGTGCGCTCACATCTACACGCCAACACACACTGGCCGAGTCTGAAGTCTCTCTCCTCCCCCTGACGTCGACGCAGCGAGGACTCCACTACCCAGAAGCCACCTGTCCCGCTGTCTTCGCGCACCTCTGCCTCCTTCTGTGGGGGCAGAGGCTCGTGTGTGCGTTTAACGTTGTTTTCAAAGAAACAGCTGCTGGTAAACACACACAGCGTCTTCAATAGGACTTGATAACAGAGGGAACACGCACCCTTCTTCTGATTGGCTGTTACTCCTACACGATTCATCCAACTATACAAAATAAAGTGGAAAGCTTTTTTATAAGCTTTTTGAGGTTTCATATCACCTGCTGACCCCTGGTTCATTTCGTTAGTTGGTAGTGTTCAGTATCATATTCACTCTCTGGCAGAATCACGAAGAGTCGATTGAATTAATTGATAATCTGAATTAACCCCATGATCTCAGAAAGTGTGTGCGATCTATTTGATTGGTTTAAATGGCCGTCACATTGTTCCTTGACATTGTTCCTTCCTTGAAGTTTTTAAATGAACGAATTATAATATATATATATATATATATATATATATATATATATATATATATATATATATATATATATATATATATTTAATGGTCACAGCTCCGTTACAATAAAGTGTTCTTCAGTAATAACTGTTTCCCAGCTGTTTTATTGAATTGTGTCGTTCAATACACAACTGGAATGTGTGCTCGCGTTTTCCTGGAGGAGAGAGAGAGGAGGGGTGGTGGTGTGGGGGGGGGGGGCAAAATAACTCCCATATCACCAAACAGGAAGTGATGCATTTGACATTTTCTTTATTTGGAACAGTTATTTAGTTTGGAGAGAGGAGCAACTCAAACCCAATGGTGGAGGCGAGCCAACACACGAGCGCCACCTACAGAGAGAAGAAGAAGAAGAAGAAGAAGAAGAAGAAGAAGAAGAAGAAGAAGAAGAAGAAGAAGAAGAAGAAGAAGAAGAAGAAGAAGCGGTCTGTTTGACAGGTGATGTCTGGCAAATGTAGTGTGAAGTGACATTACCCCATGTTACACTCATATTTCCTCTTGCTGAGCATTATTTAATATTGACTCTAATCCAGGTTTATCTTCTTTTTTTATTTTTTTTCGAAGAGAATAACAATATGATCCTAATTATTATTATCAAAACTGACAAATAATCTCTAATTGCTAGACCATGTCTAAAAGTACCGGTTTGACTCTGAACATGATGGTATGGATTAGACTGGCACAATTCCCAATTTCTGTTAACTGATTATGTTTCTCATACACTTTATTTATACTATTAAATATAATAAAGATAATTATTATCTCTCTAGTTTAGACACGCTAAGTATGTTTTATTATTACATTGTAAACTTTGAGAGTATGGACAATGTACCAGGACCCAAAACAGAAGCAGACAAATGTATTTCAGTCGTCATTCATTTTATTATTTACATGTACTTTTCTTGCTGTGACATGTCAAAATGTCACTGAATTGCAGTATTTGGCCCATGAAAACACTCAGGACAATGATTCAGTTCATAACTTTCTTTTGTTTGTCTGATGTGTTGTTTGTAATATATTGTAATGTTTTCAATAACTCAATAAATGTAGAGTGTAACATTATGCACACCTAATATAATAACCTCGTGCAGTTTTGTGCATCTTCATAGTTTTAAAAAATAAATGCATGTTGTCCTTTGCACACAATGTGGTGAAATATCAGGAGTTGAATCAACTCAATAGTCTCTTTCTTTTCTTTTTTTTAATACAATTTTTGGAGAGTTAACACTTTTTTTTGTCCACATATAAATCTGTTGCACAGGAAGCTTTCGATTGTGAATCCATTAAATTGTGTTTCTTCCCTTCTGAGGAAATCAAGCCTCGTCCCATTACCTCCCCTCCAGGAGTGGGCCGATGCTCGCAGCAGCCACGAGATGGCGCGAGAGACCACGAAATCCCCATTTCTCATCAGCAGAGCTGAGAGTCACATCAATTCACTCCAGCTGTGCGCCAAAACAGATGTTATCAAAACTGTTTGTTGTTTCTGATGTATCTGAAATCATGTCACCGTGACTTTGTGATATTTTCTTAATCCATGAAAAAAAAATATCATTACTTAATGACTAAGTTGAGCTCATCATTTGTTCTGTTTATTCCAATCCGCTTTATATTAACCATCAATATTTATATTATATAGCCAAAGCAAAGTTATGAATGATTTAATATTCTAAAATGTGTTTATCACTTCTGCATTTATTATAAATAACATTTCTGGGCTGTTGGCATGCTGTGGCACCCTAGTTTGTTCGTGTAAAGGTTGGTTCATATCTTGCTTTTGCTGATGCGTGTGTGGATCCATAGAATGAGCAGATACGACTTATGTGAAACAGAGTTGTGTGTGTGCCTCTTATTTATTTGTCTTCATGAGCAATTCACTGGATAAAACAAATACTGTTACAACACAAAAAAAGAAGAAAAAAAAGAAAATTCCAAAGAAAATTTGGCCACATGTTATGTACATGTTACAACGTCATAATAAAAAGACAGGAGATCACCTCCTCCTGTCGCGGCTTTTTCTTATTTTTTTTTTATAATAATAAAAAAAAGAAGCTTTTCACTGTTCACCAGGCATTCACATCGGAAACAAATGCTCCGGTCGAACCCCCTCCACTTTTGTTTTGTTTTTTTGTTTGTTTTTGTTTGTTTTATTATTTGCAAATGCAAAAAACTTGTCAACAATAAATAATACTATAAAATGTACACAAAATAAGTTTTGACAGTCCACCACAAGTTAAAACGTTGAAACAGATCGGATGTTCGGAGGGTTTCCCTTCTTAGCAAAAATGTGACGGTCCATACAAGTTACAGGAAGAAAAGAAAAGCTGATCATCTATACATTGACACTATAGCGAGATAACAAAGTCATTGTTTCTGGTATATCTTCATTTTGTACAAAGAAGGGGGAGGTCTTCTTTACAAGCGGGCATCATTGTCTTAACTGTGGGGATTATACAAGCAAGAGT